>NC_057813.1:129511996-129521188 GCF_018294505.1 Triticum aestivum | reverse complement strand
TTTCACTCGGAAGACAATCTTTCACTCGGATGATGACCACATTTTCAGTCGGAAGACAATCTTTTACTTGATCGACCAATTTTCACTCGACCTTTTACTCAATCGACCTTTTACTCGATCGGTAGGTTTTCACTCGACTTTTTACTCGATCGGTAGGTTTTCACTCGACCTTTTACTCATCGGTAGGCTTTCGACCTTTTACTCGATCGGTAGGTTTTCACTCGACCTTTTACTCGATCGGTAGGTTTTCACTTGACCTTTTACTCGATCGGTAGGTTTTCACTCGACCTTTTACTCGATCGGTAGGTTTTCACTTGACCTTTTACTCGATCGGTAGGTTTTCACTCGACCTTTTACTCGATCGGTAGGTTTTCACTCGACCGGTGAGTTTTCACTCGGATGGTAAGTTTTTCACTCGACCAAAAACATAGCCTGATCTTGATTTGTCTCTCCAAGTCTCATACGACCTCGGATTGAGACGAGTTATATATGAAAATCGATCGGCTCGACGAGACGAAACTTTTCCGTGTTGAAGGTTTTTCAATTCAAGGCCGTCTTGAAGGCCGAATTGCTCACGCATTGCGTCAGACACTTATCAACATGTGTCTGGTGTCAAGCGTAATATTTTGGTCTCTGACCTGTCCAGACCGTATTGATTATAACTTTTGCATATGAACTCGGATTGAGATGATTTATATATGAAAATCGACTGTCTCGACGAGACGAAGACAATTCCTTTAGAGCACTCCTTCATCTGAGGTCATATTGAGGACGTAATCGGCCGAAAAGCACTCAGAATATTAAATTTTGTCACTCGGAGTACAACTTCGGCCACTGAGATGAGGTCGAATGTCGATATCCTAAACATCAAAGTTATTCCACTCGGCGATATGAAATTTTCTCATGTTGAAAACCCTTTCACTTTGTATCTTGCCAAAATCAGGTGTCAACACATGCCCCCCTGTTTTTCGGCAAAGCTTGCATGCCGAAAAATAATATGCATAGTGTTCGTTCTAAGGACGATGTTAACACTCCATCGACCATTTATTTTTCTCAGGGCGATAATTATGTATCGGCCATGTTTGTGCTAAGGGCGATAATTGTATATCGGCCATTGCCTACTTAGGCTTCCTGCCACACACTCGGGTGGTACTTCTTCAAATATTTGCCATTGAGAGCTCGAGGTAACAATGCCCCTTGTATTGATTCCACCAAATATGAATTTCCGGGAACGATTCTTGTAATCCTAAAAGGACCTTCCCAACTTGGAGACCACTTCCCAAATTTTCTATCTCTTGAACCAATCGGCAGAATCACTTTCCAGACAAGATCACCAACTTGAAAATTCTTCAACTTAACTTTCTTATTGTAAGCCCTTGCTACCCTCAACTTATCTCTCTCTATGGCATTCAAAGCAGCCAAACGTTTATCAGCAACCTCGTCAATGTTGTCCATCATCAAGTTATAGAAGTCTATTGCCGATAAATCATTTTGTTTGGCTATTCTCAAAGCATTCAAATTTACTTCCACCGGTAAAACAACCTCCTGACCATATACTAGCTCATATGGAGTCACTTTCGTAGCACCATGCCTTGAGATTCTATGTGCCCATAATGCCTTAGACAACAAGTCATGCCATCTCCTTGGATTATCCTCAATCTTCTTCTTGATGAGCTTGATTAAAATTTTATTGCTAGACTCAACTTGTCCATTAGCTTGGGCATAATATGGAGAGGAATTGAGCAACTTTATATTATAAGATTCGGCAAACTCTCTGACTTGGTGTGACATAAAAGATGAACCTTGATCTGTAGTTAACGTTTGAGGAATACCGAATCTATGAATAATATGCTCGGTTATGAATTGAATCACCTCCGTATGTGTCATGTTCTTGAGAGGTACTGCTTCAGACCATTTAGTGAAATAATCAGTTGCCACCAACACGAATCGATGCCCCTTTGAGGAAGATGGATGAATTTGCCCAATAAAGTCTAAACCCCATCCTTTGAAAGGCCACGGCTTGATAATAGGATGCAACATAGCAGCAGGAGCCAATTGAATATCACCAAATTTTTGACAAGCTTCGCACCCTTTATAATATGTGAAGCAATCATTAATCATGGTCGGCCAATAAAACCCAGCACGTCGTAATAACCATTTCATCTTAGGAGCCGACTGGTGAGTACCACAAATGCCCTCATGTACCTCTCCCATAGCAACTCTTGCTTGATCCTCATCCAAGCATTTTAAAAGAACATCATCAACTGTTCGGCGATAAAGGTCATCGTCCCTCATAGTATATTTAAAAGCCATACGCCGAACAGCCCTGTCCACCCTTTCACTCGGATTGCGCAAGTAAGCAACAATGGGCTTCCTCCAGTCGGAATTGTCATCTGCACTAGATTTTTTGTTAATGACCGAATCAGTGGGTTCTTGTTCGGCCTCTTCTATACTGGTAAGACAAGACATCGGACTTTGAGAAATATGAAACATGCCATGATCAACATGATATCCAGATGCTTGTTGTGCCAACTCATTTGCTTTCCAATTGTCATGTCTAGATATATGTGCAATGCTAAAACAATCCAAAGTAGAAATTATATCTAGACATCTATCAAGATAAACATTAAGTGATTCGTCAAAACACTGAAAGACTCTGGATATTTGCTGCACCACTAGTAACGAATCACCGTAAGCCTCAATATGTGTAACACCTATAGCAAGTAACATCTCTAGACCGAATAACAATGCTTCATATTCGGCTTGATTGTTTGTGCAAAAATATTCTAAGCGGCATGAGGCTTCAAAAACAGCACCATGAGGAGATATATAAACAATACCAACACCTTGGCCATTGCTACAAACTGAACCATCAAAGTACAATCTCCATGGTACTAATGAAACAAGGTTCATATCAACATCATGCTTGTCATTAATCCGATGTTCAACAATAAAATTAGCAACAATTTGGCCTTTCATGGATTTTAGAGATTCATAAGCCAAATCATACTCAATCAAAGCATAAGCCCACTTGCCAATTCTACCACTAAGAATTGGCCTATGCAACATGTACTTAATGACATCAGTTTGACAAGCTACCACACAAGCACTCGGCACTAGGTAATGTCTCAATTTTGTGCAAGCGTAATATAAGCATAGACATAGTTTTTCAATAAATGTATACCTTGTCTCGGCGTCCAATAAACGTCTGCTCAAATATGTAATGGCATGCTCTTTTCCTTCGGTATCTTGAGTCAAAACAGCACCAATAACACCTTCCTCTGCTGCGATATAAAGTTTGAAAGGCTCTCTATGCTTGGGTGCTTTCATCACCGGAGGAGTGCACAAATAATTCTTGATCATATCAAAGGCTTCTTGCTGTTTTGCCCCCCAAGTGAAATCAACATCATTCTTTAACCGAAGGATAGGAGTAAATGCATCAACTTTCCCTGACAGATTAGCTATGAACCTTCTCAAATAATTGACTTTGCCAAGGAACTTTTGCATATCTTTCTTGCATGTCGGAGCCTCCACTTTCTGTATGGCCTCTATCTTTTTGGGATCGATTTCGATGCCATCTTCATGAATAATGAAACCCAAAAATTTGCCAGCTGACACGCCGAATGCACACTTCAAAGGATTCATCTTCAGTCCATACTTTTTCATCCTTTCAAAAGCTAAACGCAAATCGGCCAAGTGGGATTCAAAAGCATCCGATTTGACAACAATATCATCAATATAAACTTCAAGTATGACACCGAGTAAATCATGAAAAATCAAATTCATAGCCCTTTGATATGTGGCCCCAGCATTTTTCAATCCAAATGTCATCACTGTCCACTCGAATAAACCAAGGAAACCAGGACATCGGAAAGCTGTTTTGTACATGTCCTCTTCGGCCATAAAAATTTGATTGTATCCGGCATTACCATCTAGAAAGCTAATAACCTTATGTCCAGAAGCATCATTAATAAGCATATCGGCTATTGGCATGGGATACTCATCTTTGGGTGTAGCCCTATTCACATCTCTGAAGTCAATGCACACCCTCAACTTGCCGGATCCCTTCTTCTCCACTGGGACAATGTTAGAAATCCACTCGGCATACCTGCAAGGTCGAATGAATTTAGCTTCAAGCAGTCGACCGATCTCTTCCTTGATCCGGTCATATGTTTTCGGATTAAACTTTCTGGCCGACTGTTTATAAGGTCTAAAACCGGCCTTTATAGGCAACCGATGCTCCACTAGCTCTCGGCTCAACCCTGGCATCTCATGATATTCCCATGCAAAGCAACAAACATATTCTTTCAATAGCTCGATTAATTTAGCTTTACAATCGGCTTTCAAATTTTTGTTTATAAATGTCGGTCGACTGACTGATCCGTCTCCGATATCTACCTCTTCTAACGGATCGGCCGATGTAAAACCTTGTCCAAGTTTATCCATGTCATCCAACTCCTCAATAGACTCATACATATCGTTCTCGCTAGACCGATATTTTGCAAGACGTTTTTGTAACCACTCGGAACTAGGATCCATTTAAACATATCATACCTTGGAGCCGATTGCATTCAGTCGGCTTTAAAGACACGGGCACAAACCATTCTTGGTCGCGCTGAGAAAATCAAACTCTGATAAGTCACGTCCCGTCAAGCAAGTAGCATTGGGATGTTGCCAATCCACCGATGCATCGGCCAAAGCAACACAGACCGAGTTATCCGCATGAATGACTTCCACTTCATCATCAACCCACTGAATCAAAAACTGGTGCATAGTGGATGGCACGCACTGGTTTGCATGAACCCAATCACGGCCTAGTATAACATTGTAGTTACCTTGCACCTCAGCGACAAAGAATGCAGTAGCCAAAGTTTTGCTTCCGACTGTAAGCTCCACATACATTACACCTTTGGCTTCAGTTTTCTCTTTGCCTTCAAACCCGTTGAGCACCATATTGGTCTTGATCAATTCCTCATCAGGCAAACCCAATTTCTTGAAGACCGAATAGGGCATAAGATTTACCACAGCACCACCATCAACAAGCATCCGAGTGAGCGGCGACCCATTGATATGACCTCTGAGATATAATGGTTTCAGATGCTTTACTGGTTCTTTCGGCTTCTCGAATATTGCATTTTTAGGACCAAAATCCAGCTGAGCAACTTCCCCTTCCTCATCTATAGCACGAAACTCAGCAGGTAAGTAATACACCATATTGATATCCATACCTTCATGAACCGGTGTAGATTCATAGTCCACCATATCAGCCTCTTCTTCAAGTGGATCGACCGATTCTGAAATCTGGTTGAGTGAAGGAGAAGTAAGAAGTGTTGCAGACGATGTAATAGCTGTCGCATCGTCCTCTTTGGATGGTGTAGGCACTTCTGTGATAGATGTAGAAGCTGATGTATCTTGTATTTGTTTTGGCCTCCACACTTGTTTTGCTGGAACCATGGGCCGAGTGTCATTGAACAACTTATCTCTTTGCTTCTCGACCTCCTGTTCTGCCATCTCTTGACTCCTTAACCTCTGTAGTTTCCTCTTCTGTGTCTTTGTTAGCCCTGGAGGACACCACTTTGGCTAAGTGTATTTAGGATCTCTTGTTTTTACTCGGCTGGTGCTTGCTTCATGGTCATTAGCCGAGTGCTTTGGCTCGATAGAAAGTATCGGCTCAGTCGGATTGCTATGCACAATAGGCTGCTGTATGGCAAATGTTTCGGTGCCCAAGATAAGTGAGTCGACATCCATTTTCTCCTTGCCTTTTCCCGACTCAACTGCTGCAACACTCGGTGACTTAACACGCCATTCTTTCCGACTTTCCAGATGCATGAAATTTCCACTCGGGCGCACCTTTTTACTTGGATGGAATCCACTCGGATTGATGTCACTCGGATGGTATCCACTCGGATGGAACTCAGTCGGATGGAATCTACCCATCCACATTTTTTCACTCGGATAGCTTCCACTTGGGTGTATTCTTACACTCGGATAATTTCCATCCGGTCGCATATTTTTACCAGCCGACTGATAGTTACGGATGTTGAGCCGGCCATTATATGAGTAATCAAGTCGATCCCACACAGGTTGCTTCTGCTCTTCTGAAAACTGCGCCCTTGGTCCACTTGGTTTTGTATACCGACTGAACATATCAACTGATGGTGACCTTGGTCGTTTCAGATGAGTCGGTCGATTGAAACTAGAACCGGCCGACTGGTTAGCATATTTGGACAGCAACATATCAAAAGTTGGCTTGATCCGCTTGCGCTGCATTTTAACTTCATTCTTCTTCCACTTGCCAACTTCTGGACTCTTGGGCTTGACAAATTTAACACGAGTATTTTCTTGCACTTGCGGTTGCCCCCGAGTGTAGGATTCTTGATGGTGATTTTGATCACTTCCTTGCCATCGGGTTGCTTATCAAGCACAACTTGTCTCCCCAAGACCCTGTTGTCCTCCTTGTCTTTCCTGGGCTCACCAACAATGACATTAGCTTTATTAGCAGATTCGGCCACCTCTGGCCGAATGAGTAGCTTCTTCCCCTCCAAATCCATGGTATTCATGGGAAAAGGTTGTTTATCAACTTGCATCTCAGAAAAGTTCAATCGTCCGTCATTAATGGCCGATTGTATCTGTCGTCGAAAAACATTGCAATCGTTAGTAGCATGAGAAAAAGAGTTATGATACTTGCAATAAGCACGCCGTTTTAGCTCTTCAAACGGCGGTAAAGTATGAGATATTCTAATAATCTTAGCCTGCAGCAAAGCATCAAATATTCTATCACACTTAGCCATGTTAAAAGTAAACTTCATCTCTTCATCACGATTCTTATGAATCGGTTTCAGATCATTGCAAGTAAAGGGTTTGGCCTTAGATGGCCAAACAAATTCAGTAGCAAAAACATCACCCTCATCGTCCGAGTGATCACTATCATATTCCACCATATTCACCTTTGGACGATCGGCTTTGTATCTATGCACTTCTTTGAGGTCTTTGCTTCGGCTTTCCTGAGCCAAAGCCCTTTGTAAGACTTGGTTGATATTTAGGAACTCGTAGCCTTCTAGCTTTTCTCTAATGGGAGTTCTTAAACCACTCAGCACTAGGTCTGCCAAGTCTCTCTCGGTTATCACCAAACTAAAACACCGGTTTTTCGTTTCTCTGAATCTCTTGACGTAATCGGAGACCGATTCATCATGCTTCTGCTTAACCGATGTTAGATGTGACAACTTGAGTTCATTGTCGCCGCTATAAAAGTGATCATGAAATTTCTGCTCTAGCTGCGACCAAACTCGAATGGAACCATGTGGCAAAGAAGAAAACCATGAAAATGCGGTACCAGTTAATGATAAAGGAAACAAACGCACTTTCAATTCATTTAGTGAGCCTGCCTCACCTAATTGTGCTAAGTATTGACTAACATGCTCCCATGTAGTTTTTGTGCCCTCTCCATTGAACTTAACAAAATCTGGAATTTTATATCCTGGAGGGCACTGGATGGCATCAAAGTACTCGGGGTACGGCTTTTGGTAAATCCGATTCCGAGGTAACTCAACTCCAAAATTTTCTCGAAGCATCTTAGCCATCTCCTCTCTAAGATTAGCTAAACCATCATCCATAGTGGACGATGAAGCTTGTGGCAGTGGCATAGGAGGAGTAGGGTTACTAGCTGTAGGTAGGAATTGTGGCATGTATGTCGACCCATAATTTGGTAGTGGTCGAGTGGTTGTAGCTGTAGGTAGGGTTTGGTTCGGCGTCACCACCGAACCTGGCATGCTCATAATAGGATTAATGGGTGCAGCCACAATCTGATTTGTTTGGGTAGGATAATAAGTCATCGGCACGGGGGGCGCCGATGAGATAGGTAAAGCCAGATTAGGGTTTTGCACACTATCAGCTACACCATTATTACCACTAGTCGATTGAGATGTATTCTTCTGAGCATTAGTATTTTCTGTGAAAGTTTGATAGACTAGATTGTTACCATCAGCAATACGACTTTCAATCTCAGCCCACTGCTCAGGAGAAAAGGCAGTACTTACAGAGGGTTTAACCTGCTTGGCTTGCAAAGGAGGGAACTTGATTTCTTCAATCGGAGTGATGTTGCCTTGGCGATCCTTCTTGAACTTTGCAAGGAACTCCTGCAAGTCCTTCTCCTCGCGCGCCTTCTTGTACTCCTCATAGACTTGGCGATGATCGGCCGATATCTCATCAAGACTGGGCTTAATGATGTTATCGGCGTCTACCTCAGATGGCTTGGGAAGATCAGACATGGTGGATGATGATGATCGATCTTCGTTCCCCAGCGGAGTCGCCAAAAAGTGTGTTGACACACGAACACGTCACGTGTACCCTCGACGCCGGGGGTGATGCACCGCAGCTCACGTCGAAGGAGACCCGACCAACAGCGCGATACGCAAGACAGTCGGCGGGTGCTTTTGCAGACCCGAAACCCCGCGCACCCGGGAGGGACCCCGTCAGGAATTGCGGCGGCTATGGGCTGCCCTAGGTCGATTCGCTCGCCCCTAGAGCCTCGGGATTCACAGCTCTCAAACACGAGGAACAGCGAAGAACGAGAGAGAAAAACGGTGGAGAGATAAAAAGTAGACAGGAAAAAGTAGTATATTGATTTGTTCGATTGTGTGTTGTTCAATCGGCCGTCACCCCCAACATATATAAGAGGCGGCTGGACTTCCCGTACAAGTAAAGGATTCATCTAGGCTTTCCTTACAAGAAAAATTACATCAATTCGCGTCCTAGAGTCCTAGTTCTATTCCAACTCGGATTCAGTCTGAATCTGGCCCAACTTTTGTCTTCCTCCTTGTGCAGGCCGCCGAGCCTCCATATGACCTCCGATCAAGACGGCCCAAACATCAAACTTGTGCGCCTCGACGATACGAACAACTCTCATGTTGACCACTTTTTCAAATAAAGCCATCTTGAATACTTTTCGAGGTCGTTTTTACCTTCCAGTCGGACTCGGTCTTGCGGTAGACTGAATTATCCGAGTGTTGTAGTGAATTTGCAGGTCATATACTATCTCTGATGACGATGACTCCAAAACCAAAGTTTACCGTCTTGATGATACGCACAACTTCTGTATTGAACACTTCTTCATCCGAGATTATCTTGATAAACTTTTGGGCACATGTTCAGTTTCACTCGGATTTGAGCTCATCCACTTGGATATTAGAGTCT
>NC_057813.1:129412984-129511563 GCF_018294505.1 Triticum aestivum | reverse complement strand
GTAGGTTTTCACTCGACCTTTTACTCGATCGGTAGGTTTTCACTTGACCTTTTACTCGATCGGTAGGTTTTCACTCGACCTTTTACTCGATCGGTAGGTTTTCACTCGACCGGTGAGTTTTCACTCGGATGGTAAGTTTTTCACTCGACCAAAAACATAGCCTGATCTTGATTTGTCTCTCCAAGTCTCATACGACCTCGGATTGAGACGAATTATATATGAAAATCGATCGGCTCGACGAGACGAAACTTTTCCGTGTTGAAGGTTTTTCAATTCAAGGCCGTCTTGAAGGCCGAATTGCTCACGCATTGCGTCAGACACTTATCAACATGTGTCTGGTGTCAAGCGTAATATTTTGGTCTCTGACCTGTCCAGACCGTATTGATTATAACTTTTGCATATGAACTCGGATTGAGATGATTTATATATGAAAATCGACTGTCTCGACGAGACGAAGACAATTCCTTTAGAGCACTCCTTCATCTGATGTCATATTGAGGACGTAATCGGCCGAAAAGCACTCAGAATATTAAATTTTGTCACTCGGAGTACAGCTTCGGCCACTGAGATGAGGTCGAATGTCGATATCCTAAACATCAAAGTTATTCCACTCGGCGATATGAAATTTTCTCATGTTGAAAACCCTTTCACTTTGTATCTTGCCAAAATCAGGTGTCAACAGGAACATAGGATGCAAGCGCAGGAGCCGGGCAACCCAACTATTGACCGAAGACACAATTCGAAACCGATGCATATATAGTAATATCCGAGAATGTTTTTGCCGAATCTCTAAAGGTGTCCGGCGTTGCACTGCGAGACTTGTGCTGAAAACACACAAATAGTTTAAAAGTGCCATAATCTTGGAAAACCAAGAAAAACGTCAATAAAAACTTGACGTCCGAACAAGATCAAGTGTTCGGTGACAATCCGAAAATTGGCCTTAGCAGAAGAAGTGCTTCTGTCGTGCTTTAACATGATACATCTTATCTCAAGACTTCAAGCGGGTCAGCCTACGGCTTCAACCTCCTATCCCGAGGGCGGAGTACTTCTCATTAGGCCAGTTTAGCAAACTAAACTCTAGCGGCTTTGAGAGAGAAATTAGGCTCCCCGGCTAGTGACCACACGCTCGTGTCGAAAAAAGGAGTGATAGATAATAACAGTAATAATAAAACTTTGCAACGACTGAGAAGAAGAATACTTATCATAAAACGGCTCATATAAATTTAAGAGCCCCCAAGTGACTTGGGTAAAAGAATGATTGCATGTACCGAAGTACTTATATCATATCTATGTTCAACCGAACTTTAAACGCGTCTTAACCGACCGTCGGCTTCTCCCTCTTCGGTCAAGGACCGAAAAGTGTTATGTACTCCATCCGTCGAGAATATCGACGGTGTTTCCAATAACCAGGCAATCAGGCCATAAGGCTGTAACAGACAAAGCGCGCCCAGGGAACTTATGCTATATTACTGCGAAGTGTAAGAAGCATCTTCGAAGAAAATAGTACCCCCACCGATACCTTTCTTCGGTGCTCATTGTTATTATGAGACTTGTGCAATAGATTTTTTGTACTCATGAGTTCTGTTGTGTGCCGACCATAATTGAATAACAATAAGAGAGCTAGCTTTCGGCTTCATCCAGTCTGAGGTCCGGCTCGGATGAACCGATCGTGACAATCGCTGAGGTGCTCCCTTTACTCCCTAGCCGAACAATCGGGAACGTAGGGGTAAGCACAGGAGCCAGGCAACCCAGCTTGCAAATCGCTTAAGTCAATATGGTGCATATTGTGGCGTAATACACGAACAAGGAACGAAGCCATACAAGTATAATCATATGCAAGAGGAAAAAAAGCTTCATGAAGGAAGCCCCCAAGTAAACGGGGTATTTGAATTTGCGCGTCACAAACAAAGTTTGGACAAGGAAATTTTTACAAGCAACTTTTTTCCAAAAAAGTATAATGCTTGGTCGAGCCGAACACAAGTTAAAAATTTTAAACTTTGAGCATGAAGGCAACTTAGCTGGTTAATGTGTTCGGTATTGATGACGCGGTCCGAACTTGATGCGGGACAAGGTTCTATCCCCCAAGCCGGTCCCGAGATGGCAGAGCAAAGAGCTCAGCACTCCAAAGTGGTGACATAGCACGATCAATGCAGGACGGCAAGGGAATGCCGAAGTCCCCGGCATGGGGTAATGAAGTGTTGACGAAGCCCCCCGTCCAACCGAGGTGACGCCAAAGGATATAGTCCGGCTGGATCATTTTCCTGTGCACAAAAAATAGTGCAAACCAGAGATAATAGTAATAATAATAATAAAAATTGTTGCATAACAAATAATTTATGCAAAGTGAGTAATAAAAGAAATATGGCCTTGTGCCGAAGTCAATGTCGATGCAGGGCGGCGGCGTGATGCGGTAAAGGCATGGCAAGGCCTGAATTCACAGGTCGGTTCGAGTTCCGGATGCGGCGTTCGCCGGACTATGTACGGAAACTGACCGGACCACCATGCGACCGTCGTTAATGCGGCCACCATTTGATAGACCTGCGTATATATGATGGAACAAAGCAGAGTAATAATTCCTTGGGAAAAATAAACCCGAACAAGAAAAAATTGCTGGGATTAATAGCACCTGGTTTATTTATTGTAGTGGTTCAAAGAAAGGTTACTCCCAAGATTGGGACTCGATCCGCACACCCATTGCCTGATGGGTGATGAAGCGAAGGCATGACGATGCTGGCAAAGGTTGGCTCGCTGAGGCAAAGCCCTCGGTCCAGCTAACGTGACGGAGCTGGTCGGCTAGCGATGCCGAAGTCTTCGGAGTAGGTTGATGAAGAGATGATGAAGCCCCCAGTCCAGGCGAGGAGACGGATCAGGTCGGTGAGGAGATGTGTCAGCCGAGGTGTTGAAGTAGTTCGGCGTGATGGACACCGGCTCGATGAAGCAACAGTTCGGCCATGCCGACGCAGGTCGTAGCTTGTGACGTGATCAATGCTGGCTTGATAAAGTGACCGTGCGACGATGCCGGTGTGCCCGCTCCGTGTAATCCGTGGGGCGGCGATGTTGGTGACGATTTATCCTTCGCGATGCCGAACTATTGTTCGGCTGGCCGAGATGATGATCCGAAGAAATTGAGCTCGGCTCAATAAAGCGACGACGTGTCTAACGCAGGTCGGCCGCCGTGGAGTGATGTTGTCGGGCTGGTTTGACACCGGCGCGGCGGTGAAGTTCGTATTGCAAGAATACTTTTAATACTACTAGGATGTGTTTGAGAATAAAACACAACACACCATACGAAAACTTCCTTCAAAAAGGATGTCCGAGATCCCGTTCATAAGAAGATGAATTCGGGTCGGATTCGTTCTCGCCCAGAAAAAAGATCCAAAAAGTGATGCACTAATCGGAAGTTTCCCGGAGTTTGGACGGTCGGATCGAGCTGAAATTTTGGCAGGTGGTAGATATGGGAATTCCGCAGCAAATCAACGGCTGGATCTTCCAAAGGACATCCGAACTAGATGCTGGATACCACGCCCTAAACTCGTCCAGATTCTCGTCCAGATTCAACAGGGCTCCGGTATACCGGAGATTGCCGGAGATTCCTCCATCGGAACTCGACGAAATTTATGCAGGGTTGTTGTAGACTTAATTCCGCATAATTCCACTGAAGTAATCATTTAGGCAACACTCGAGGAGGCGGTGGCGGCGGATACATGTTTGCTGTCCGGAAAAACAGCACGGTCGCCTGAGGGCAATATTGAAGTGGAGCCCCCGAGCTCCATGGATGACTCCTCCATGATCTTGATAGAGATCGGAGTTGGTTTTGATGAAGGCCCTCATCCGAACATGACGATCGGAGGTAGGGCAGTCCTCGGTCAAGCCAAGGTGACCAGTCGAGCTGGTGACGAAGAAGCTGATTTCGTAGTTGACCTGCAGTCGAGCCATTGATCCTTTCGCCGATCACACAGCGGAACTCTCAATGAAAGCACCAATGTCGGTGTCAAAACCGGCAGATCTCGGGTAGGGGGTCCCAAGGAATGCGTCTTAGGATCAATGGTAACAGGAGACGAGGGACACGATGTTTTTACCTAGGTTGGGCCCTCTCGATGGAGGTAAAGCCCTACTCCTGCTTGATTAATATTGATGATATGGGTAGTGCAAGAGTTGATCTACCACGAGATCGGAGAGGCTAAACCCTAGAGGCTAGCCTATGGTATGATTGTTGTTGTATATTTCTATCGACTAGCCTGACCCCGGTTTATATAATGCAACAGAGGCCTAGGATAACAAGAGTCCTAGCCGAATACGCCGGTGGGGGAGGAGTCCTTGTCTTGATCGCCAAGTCTTGTGGATTCTTCCTTGTATGTGGCAGCTGTCCGGACTGGCCCATGAGTATACGACCATGGGGTCCTTGGCCCAATCCAACTGATCGGGAGACGACGTGTTGAGGAACCCCCTAGTCCAGGACACCGTCACCTCCGAAGACCTCTTCCTCGAAGAACTCCTAAAGAATTGCATTTTTATTTGCGAACAATTTTTGAAATTTTTTAGGACACAAAATTTTGTCAAGAAAACTTTGTAAGATTGATAGCAACTACTCGCAGGGATGCATAGAGGCTATATTAAGCATTTAAACTACTTAGAACTTTAAGAAATCAACATGCAAGCTCATCTATAGTAGCACCAAGAGTAGATAATTATTCAAAATATAAACCACTAAAGCAAAAACTAATTGGAGCAATGGAGGAGTCACATACCAAGTAGCAATCCCCCAAAATAGTTTTGGAAATGGAGCTTCGAGCAAAGAGATCAAAATCCACGGGTTTGAGAGAACACGAGAGAGAAAGATATGGTGATTTTTTTGGAGGTAGGAGATGACATGGGCTAAAGAGATAAGTGAGGGGACCCACGTGGGGACCACAACCCACCAGGGCGCGCTTGGGGGTGTTGGCGCGCCCTGGTGTCCTGTGGTCACCAGGTGCACCCCGCCTCTGATATTATTTTCACCAAAAAATCAGAAATATTCAGAAAAAAAATCATATTAATTTTTCAGAGCATTCCGAGAACTTTTATTTTTTAGTCATTTTTTTATTGCACGGGAAATTCAGAAAACAGACAAAACATGTCATTTTATTTTATTTAACTAAGAAACACAAAAAAAATTTGGGAGCAGAAGGTTGTGCCTACTAAATTCATCAACTTCATACATCTCAAAATTAATCCATTAATAAGGTTGATCAAGTCTTATTAACAACCACTTATGATTAGCATGAATCCGAAGAACTTCCGTAAAACACTAAGTTACCTCAACGGGGATATGCATGTCCACAACAATAAGCATTTCATATTTCTTTTTGGTAGTAGGTCACTGGTACGCGTCGGTGCTATAAAAACGGTTTTTAACCCCTTTCCGCGATGGCATTTGGAACCATCACCTAGTGAGTGTGGGCGATTAGGGGGTCCTTCCCACACGACCCAGAAACCATCGGGGATAGGGACCCTACAGTACTCCTTTTCATTTGTGGTTGCATTGCTATCGCAGTCGGTATTCTGTGGTGCTACGTTTACGATGCGCGGCCCATCACAAATGGTTCACTATTATAGAACATGTATGATAAGCATACAATCACACACATTCGCTTTTCACAAACCGTATGCGATAAGTAATTAAGAAGATTAGCTAATCATCGTACGAGTGTTGAATAGGATTATGAAGTGTTGGACCGTCATAACATCGTCGTACACGACAATTATCGCACATGCTATTCTGTGGTGCAATGTTTATGATGCATACTTCATCAGAAACAATTCATGGTTGCGAATCGTGTATGATAAGGCAACTATCGCACATGCTATTCTGTGGTGCAGCATTTACGAGGCATACTTCATCAGAAACAGTTCATGGTTGCGAATCATGTATGATAAGGAAACTATCGCAACGGTTAGTTTGCCAGCACCATTTGTGATATTGTCTGACATCGCACACACTTTGCAAATGGCAACTGTGTGCATGCTTGCACACGTTTCCTCTTTGTGAACCATCTCGTATTACGCAAACATTTGTATTTTACCAACCGTGTGTGCCATAACAAACTGGAGAGCGTAATTTCACCGTAATTTAATTGCTTCAATATCAAACTGAAATTGAAATTGAATGTATGCTATAGCTTTATTCATAGCCATCAGGTTCAGACAACCAATGAATTATTCGATTCATAGGTACACATCAGGAATTACATAAGAACCAAATAAAGAAGGGATTTTTATTTTTGTGCCCCTGGTTCCTTAGTTCTACTCATTCATCCCCACTCTGTTAACTTTTGCCCACTTTTGCTCACTCCCTTGCCCGAAACCCTCAGAACAGGTTGTAACGGACGTTGTCATCGGGTCAATGCCTTTGACCATTAGTTGATGAGTGGGGCCGCGTATACGTGAGCACATGCGAGACCACGGTCGTGGGGTAGCACATGTCCATGGACATGCCCGAAACGTCCCATCATATAAAGAGGGCAACCACCTCCATCGCCCCTACCATTTACCCCCAAATCCCCTCCCTGCCGCATCGTCTTCCTCTCCCCCACCGGCGTCGTCTCGCTCTCCTCCACTGCCTCCACCGCACCGTCTCGCTCTCCCCCACCGCATCCTCTTCCTCACCTTCATCGCCTCCATCTGTAAGATGACCGACGCTCGTAGCGACGTCGGCGTAGCGGCCGGAGATGTGGTGGAGCAGCAGGGTCCAGGCGCGGCGACCGCAGGTGTCGGCGGTGTCCATGGTGGTGCGGGGAAACTCGCAACCGCTGCGGATGTGGCGGGCTCCGCCTCATCACTGCAGAAGATGAAGGCGTCGAGCGGCACAGTCAATCCAGATGCCCCCATTGCGCCGCCTGTCGTGGAGGAGCAGGTATTTGCACTTGCTTAGCTTGTAGAGTTAATTGCTCCCTAGTTGCATTGGTTAGATTTTGATTCATACGGCAGTTCAGATGGTTAGAGTAGTTGGGTTGACGGATGGGCGGGGGTTTTCTGTAGGGTATAGGTTGGGGGGACAGGGGGTTTTGGACTAGGGTTTGTTGGATAAATTCGTTGCAAAAATGCTATGTTGTGAACTATGATTTTAGGTGCTGCAATGATTGGGTTTTTTAGATTTGTTTTTAGATTTGGATAAATTCGGTGCAAAAATGCTAGATGTTGTGAACAGAGTGGGTTTTTTAATGCTATGATGCTTATTAGATTTGTTTTTAGTGCTCACAGATTGGGGTTTTTAATGCTAGATGTTTCTGAATGCTACTCAGATTGGGGTTTTGAATGTCATATGCCCAAATGGAATCCATTGATTAAGAAGTTATAATTTTGATTCAATGTGTGTAAATTTGTCATATTGGGGTTTTTGATTCATTAGTATATAAATTTGATATATTAGCTCTGTTCTTCAATGTGTGTGCATGACCAATGATCAATTGTTATTTGAATGTCATATTGGGGTTTTTGATCAAAGTGTGTACAAATCTAATACAATGATATACTAGTGATGGATGTGGTTTTTGAATGCATAGAGCTAAGGGGCACAGAAATAAAAAAACCACTTCTAAAACATTTCTGATATTGGGAGTATATTAGCCCTATGATCAATGTGTCATGTGTGCATACCAATTTTCAATTGGCTACTAGTGACAGATGTAATTGTATATTCAGGAGGATGATGGTTGGGGGGGGGGAGGAAGATGAAGCTGGCCGACTACCACCCGTACGAGGGGGAGTTTAGTGACGATTCTGAATATGAGATAAGCATATCCCTTGTTCATTTAGTTCCTTTGACATGGTGTATATGAATCTAATGCAATTCATTCATGTGTGCAGTATGATTCTGGAGATGATGTGTACAAGGGCAACGTCGCGTCCTTCACATCCAAGGAGGTGGAGAAGATCAAGGCCAAGGGAGTTGGTTCCTTCTACAACCGCAAGTTCAAGAAGTGGCACTGCCCCTACTGCACCACCAAGCCAAAGCCAAGGGATGACTGCTTCGATCACCTTCTGTCTCATGCTGAGGATGTGGCAATTCACGGGGAGGACTACATGATCAGGGGGAAGCATGCCGCCCTCGCGAAGGCCCTGACTCCGGCGTGATGTGATCGATGATGTGATGCTGTGTTAGTTTTAGTTTGGTTTGTTGAATTGTTGGGTTATTTCTGGTGTATTGAACTGAATGTCGTTGGTTATGGTCTGTTGAACTGAATTTGGTTATGCTAGTAATCTGATTATGCTATCTATATTTTTCTGTCCTTAAATTTGCATGTGGTATATTTGTCTGTCCTGAATCTATGGTTAGTTATGTTTAGATGTTGTGAACTATGATCTTAGGTGCTGCAATGATAACACATGTTGTGTAGGAAATCTAATGCATGCTCCAAATGAGATCATGTAAACCTTGGCAAACCTGGATAGTACAAATTCAAGAAAATGCAAAAACAACTAAAACCTTGGCAAACTATCTATGTTTGTGTAGGAGATCATGTGTGCAAAATTTGAAGTGATTTAGAGGAGGTCAAATAAATTTGAATTTGAGAAAATGTGCTCCAAATGAGCTCCCAGGCTAGGGTAAACAACCCATTTGTAATCAATTTTTTTGAACCTACTCTAAATGAGCCAATTGTTTTTTTATTAACACATATTCACTTTCCATAGTGTAGATTCGAAGTCTCACTATTTTTTGAATTAATCTTCATATTTTACATTTTCTTTTGAAAACATATGCTTTAATATAAAAACTATTAAAAACACGTTTTGAAATATGAAAATGGAAAACTAACTTCAGATCCTTCTTATTCACTTTAAAATAAAGCTTTAGTGATATTTTTGATTTTTTTTTAAATTTTTCAAAAATAGAAATTAACACCACCTCCTCTCCTTGAACTCTATGAAATCATGTACATGATAGCTCATATGTGTGAAGGTTTTCTCATGAAAATGACCATAGACCAAGTTTAGTATTTTTTTCCTTGTTAGTTTGTCTTATAAAATGACGAACGACGAAGGTTTCATATTTTTTTGATTTTTTTAAATTAGTTATGCTCAGTCAAAGCCATCAAAACCCCGTTGACCAGCTCAAAACCCCTCTAAACCCTGCAGGGTTTTGCCTAACCCTAGCTCCCAACGTCAGCCGTCCGATCATACCCTCGCGTCAAGCGACAACCCTTAGATCTGGCATTCTAGAAGGAACTAGGTGGGCTGGCTGTGTGCAGGCTCCGCGCCGTTGGATCACAAGGACGGCTCCGCATCGTTGGATCGTGGGGCGATCCGCGAGAGGCGATCCTATTGGTTGTGCTCGGCTGCTCGCCCACCACTTACTCCGTGGAAAAAAAGTTGTTATTGGGCCCAAAAGGAAACCAAGCTCTGGTTGGGCCGTCGAATTGCGTCTTTTTTTTCATCGTTTGCTCTGTTTTTTGTGAACGTGCTGGCTCTGTATTTTTGCATCGTTTGCTTTGGTTTTTGTGAACGTGCTGGCTCTGTATTTTTGCATCGTTTGAAATCAATTGACATTGCGTAGCAAATGACCAATTTTTAAGGGCCAAATTTATTTTTATCATGCAAAATGGCCACAAACTATTCAAAAATTGTCTCTTTTCGTTCATATAATATATATGACCACGGATTCCCACGCGTGCAATTAGCTTCTTTTTCTTCTGCCTCTACCAACTGGCCACACATTTAATTTATTTTTATCATGCAAAATGGCCACAAACTATTCACACGGCCAAATAACACGTAGCACTACGGCTATTTAAGCCACCCTCTGCCTCTACCATCCCTCATCCATCTCCATTCTTGCTCTTCAACGCCTTTTCCGTCTTCTGCACATCCCTCAGCCATGCAGTACACCGGACCAACCTACCTCTTCCCACCCACCGTGCTAGAGAGGCTCTACCCTACCGGCGTGTACGTTGATCGCACACTACGTGTGTGGGCGATATCAAGGCTGAGGACCGCAAGGAAATTCACCGAGTTCTTCCTCGCGTCCGGCTACCACCACCTCTCGAGGGGATCTCCAACGATGTTCCACGTCGAGGAGGTCATCCAAAACCTGGTGGTGGTTGCTCTCCTTGCCCACTTCACCAACACATTCGACGCCTTCTACCTCCTCGGCTGGGTGTTTTGGTTTGGCTCCGAGTTCATCGTTTTCACCACCCACAACAGGTTCACGGAGTACAACAACATCTTCCCCACCGTGACATGCGTGCACACTCTTCCGTACCCCATCGACAATGCCCCGGAGGAGCAGTGAATGTTGGGGAACGTAGCAGAAATTCAAAATTTTCTACGCATCACCAAGATCAATCTATGGAGAGACTAGCAACGAGAGAGAGAGGGAGTGCATCTTCACACCCTTGAAGATCGCTAAGCAGAAGCGTTACAAGAACGCGGTCGGTGGAGTCGTTCACGAAGCGATTCAGATCGCGGCCGAATCCGATCTAAGCACCGAACAACGGTGCCTCCGCGTTCAACACACATACAGCCCCGGGACGTCTCCTCCTTCTTGATCCAGCAAGGGGAGAGGAGAAGTTGAGGGAAAACTCCGACAACACAACGGCATGGTGGTGATGGAGCTCGTGGTTCTCCGGCAGGGCTTCACCAAGCACTACGGAGGAGGAGGAGGTGTTGGAGGAGGGAGAGGGCTGCGCCACGGGAAGGGTGCGGCTGCCCTCTCTTTCCCTCACTATATATAGGGGAAGGGAGGAGGGGGAGGTGCCCTAGGGTTCCCTAGGGGAGGGGCGGCGGCCACAGGGGAAACCCTAGATGGGTTTGGGCGCCCCCACCCCCTAGGAAACTTGCCCCCCAAGCCGGGAGGGGCGGCTGCCCTAGGGGTGGCGCCCCCACCTCTCCTGGTTACGTGAGATGGGGTGGGAGGGGCGCTCATCCCCTTAGTGGGCTGATGTGCCCTCTCCCCTTGGCCCATAAGGCCCCCCAACACTTGCCGGGGCCTCCGAAACCCCTTTCGGACACGCTGGTCATCACCTGGTACCCCCGGAACAATTCCGGACTCCAATACCCTTCGTCCAATATACCGATCTTCACCTTCGGACCATTCCAGAGCTCCTCGTCATGTCTGAGATCTCATCCGGGACTCCGAACAACCTTCGGTAACCACATACTATTTCCCATAACAACTCTAGCGTCACCGAACCTTAAGTGTGTAGACCCTACGGGTTCAGGAACCATGCAGACATGACCGAGACGTTCTCCGGTCAATAACCAACAGCGGGATCTGGATACCCATGTTGGCTCCCACATGTTCCATGATGATCTCATCGGATGAACCACGATGTCAAGGATTCAAGCAATCCTGTCTGCAATTCCCTTTGTCAATCGGTATGTTACTTGCCCGAGATTCGATCGTTGGTATCCCAATACCTCGTTCAATCTTGTTACCGGCAAGTCACTTTACTCGTTCCGTAATGCATGATCCTGTGACTAACTACTTAGTCACATTGAGCTCATTATGATGATGCATTACCGAGTGGGCCCAGAGATACCTTTCCGTCATACGGAGTGACAAATCCCAGTCTCGATTCGTGCCAACCCAACAAACACTTTCGGAGATACCTGTAGTGCACCTTTATAGTCACCCAGTTACGTTGTGACGTTTGGTACACCCAAAGCACTCTACGGTATCAGGGAGTTACACAATCTCATGGTCTAAGGAAATGATACTTGACATTAGAAAAGCTTTAGCAAACGAACTACATGATCTTGTGCTATGCTTAGGATTGGGTCTTGTCCATCACATCATTCTCCTAATGATGTGATCCCGTTATCAATGACATCCAATGTCCATGGTCAGGAAACCATAACCATCTATTGATCAACGAGCTAGTCAACTAGAGGCTCACTAGGGACATGTTGTGGTCTATGTATTCACACATGTATTACGGTTTCCAGTTAATACAATTATAGCATGAACAATAGACAATTATCATGAACAAGGAAATACAATAATAACCATTTTATTATTTCCTCTAGGGCATATTTCCAATAGTCTCCCACTTGCACTAGAGTCAATAATGTAGTTCACATCACTATGTGATTGTAATGATTCCAACACCCATGAGGTTTGATCATATCTTTCTTGTGAGAGAGGTTATTAGTCAATTGATCTGAACCTTTCAGATCGTGTGTGCTTTGCAAATTTCTATGTCATCTCCTAGATGCAGCTACCACGCTCTATTTGGAGCTATTCCAAATAACTGTTCTACTATACGAATCCGGTTTACTACTCAAAATAATCCGGATTAGTGTCAAAGTTTGCATCGGCGTAACCCTTTACGACGAACTCTTTTACCACCTCCATAATCGAGAAAATTCCTTAGTCCACTAGTTACTAAGGATAAGTTTGACCGATGTCCTGTGATCCTGTCCTGTGATCCATTCCTGGATCACTCTTGTACCCCTTGACTGACTCATGGCAAGGCACACTTCAGGTGCGGTACACAGCATAGCACACTATAGAGCCTAAGTTTGAAACATAGGGGACGACCTTCGTCCTTTCTCTCTTTTCTGCTGTGGTTAGGTCTTGAGTCTTACTCAATACTCATACCTTATAACACAGCCAAGAACTCCTTCTTTGCCGATCTATTTTGAACTCCTTCAAAATATTGTCACGGTATGTATTTATTTGAAAGTACTATTAAGTGTTTTTGATCTATCCTTATAGATCTTGATGCCCAATGTTTAAGTAGCTTAATCCAGGTTTTCCATTGAAAAACACTTTTCAAATAACCATATGTTGTCCAGAAATTCTACATCATTTCTGATCAACAATATGTTAATAACATATACTCATCAGAAATTCTATAGTTCTCCCACTCACTTCTTTGGAAATACAAGTTTCTCATAAACTTTGTATAAACCCAAAATCTTTGATTATCTCATCAAAGCGTATATTCCAACTCCGAGATGCTTACTCCAGTCCTTAGAAGGATTGCTGGAGCTTTGCATACTTGTTAGCATCTTTTAGGATTGACAAAACCTTTTGGTTGTATCACATACAACCTTTCCTCATGAATATCATCGAGGAAACAATGTTTTGACATCCTATCTGCAAGATTTCATAAATCATGCAGTAACTGCTAATATAATTCCAATAGACTCTTTAGCATCGCTACGAGTGAGAAAGTCTCATCGCAGTCAACTCCTTGAACTTGTCGGAAAACATCTTAACGACAAGTCGAGCTTTCGTAATGGTGATACTTACCATGATTGTCCGTCTTCCTTTTAAAATCCAACTGTACTCAACATCCTTACGACCATCGAGTAGTTCTGCCAAAGTCTACACTTTGTTTTCATACATGGATCCTCTCTCGGATTTTATGGCCTCAAGCCATTCATCGGAATCCGGGCCCACCATCGCTTCTCCATAGCTCGTAGGTTCATTGTTGTCTAGCAACATGACCTCCAAGATAGGATTGCCGTACCACTCTGAAGCAGTACGTGTCCTTGTCGACCTACGAGGTTCGGGAGTGACTTGATTCGAAGTTTCATGATCACTATCATCGGCTTCCACTTCAATTGGTGTAGGTGCCATAGGAACAACTTCATGTGCCCTGCTACACACTAGTTGAAGTGATGGTTCAACAACCTCATCAAGTCTCCACCATCCTCCCACTCAATTCTTTCAAGAGAAACCTTTCCTCGAGAAAGGACCCGTTTCTAGAAACAATCACTTTTGCTTCCGGATCTGAAATAGGAGGTATACCCAACTGTTTTGGGTGTCCTATGAAGATGTATTTATCCGCTTTGGGTTCGAGCTTATCAGGATGAAACTTTTTCACATAAGCGTCGTAGCCCCAAAGTTTCTAGAAACGACAGCTTAGGTTTCTCTAAACCATAGTTCATACGGTGTCATCTCAACGGAATTACGTGGTGCCCTATTTAAAGTGAATGCGGTTGTCTCTAATGCCTAACCCATGAACGATGGTGGCAATTCGATAAGAGACATCATGGTATGCCCCATTTCCAATAGGGTGCATCTATGATGTTCGGACACACCATCACAGTATGGTGTTCCAGGCGGTGTTAGTTGTGAAACAATTTCCACAATGTCTTAATTGTGTACCAAACTCGCAACTCGGATATTCATCTCTATGATCATATCATAGACATTTTATCCTCTTGTCACGAAGATCTTCAACTTCACTCTGAAATTACTTGAACCTTTTAATAATTCAGACTTGTGTTTCATCAAGTAAATATACTCAGCATCTACTCAAATCATCTGTGAAGTAAGAACAGAACGATATCCACTGCGTGCCTCAACACTCATTGGACTGCACACATCAAATGTATTACTTCCAACAAGTTGCTTTCTTTTTCCATCTTACTGAAAAATGAGGCTTTTCAGTCATCTTGCCCATATGGTATGATTTGCATGTCTCAAGTGATTCAAATCAAGTGAGTCCAAACGATCCATCTGCATGGAGTTTTTTTTCATGCGTACATACCAATAGACATGGTTCGCATGTCTCAAACTTTTCAAAAACGAGTGAGTCCAAAGATCCATCAACATGGAGCTTCTTCATGCGTTTTATACCAATATGACTCAAATGGCAGTGCCACAAGTATGTGGTATTATCATTACTATCTTATATCTTTTGGCATGAACATGTGTATCACTACGATCGAGATTCAATAAACCATTCATTTTAGGTGCAAGACCATTGAAGGTATTATTCAAATAAACAGAGCAATCATTATTCTCCTTAAATGAATAACCGTATTGCGATAGACATAATCCAATCATGTCTATGCTCAACGCAAACACCAAATAACAATTACTTAGGTTTAACACCAATCTCGATGGTAGAGGGAGTATGCGATGCTTGATCACATCAAGCTTGGAAACACTTCCAACACATATCATCATCTCACCTTTAGTTAGTCTCCGTTTATTCCGTAGCCTTTTATTTCGAGTTACTAACACTTAGCAACTGAACCGGTATCTATTACCATGGTGCTACTAGGAGTATTAGTAAAGTACACATCAATATAATGTATATCCAATATACTTCTGTCGACCTTGCCAGCCTTCTCATCTACCAAGTATCTAGGGTAGTTCTGCTTCAGTGACCATTCCCCTTATTACAAAAGCACTTAGTCTCGGGTTTGGGTTCAACCTTGGGTTTCTTCACTAGAGCAGCAACTGATTTGCCATTTCATGAAGTATCCCTTCTTGCCCTTTCCATTCTTGAAACTAGTGGTTTCACTAACCATCACCAATTGATGCTCCTTCTTGATTTCTACTTTCGCGGTGTCAAACATCGTGAATATTTCAAGGATCATATCTATCACTGATGTGTTATAGTTCATCACAAAGCTCTAGTAGCTTGGTGGCAATGACTTTGGAGAAACATCACCATCTCATCTAGAAGATTAACTCCCACTCGATTCAAGTGATTGTTGTACCCAGACAATCTGAGTACAAGCTCAACGATTGAGCTTTTCTCCCTTAGTTTGTAGGCTAAGAAACTCGTCGGAGGTCTCATACCTCTTGACGTGGGCACGAGCCTGAAATCCCAATTTCAGCCCTTGGAACATCTCATATGTTCCACGACGTTTCAAAAACGTCTTCGGTGCCACAATTCTAAACCGTTTAACATTACTGAACTATCATGTAGTCATCAAAACGTGTATGTCAGATGTTCGCAACATCCATAGACGACGTTCGAGGTTCAGCACACCGAGCGGTGCATTAAGGACATAAGCCTTCTACGCAACAATGAGGACAATCCTTAGTTTACGGACCCATTCCGCATAATTGCTACTATCAACTTTCAACTAAATTTTCTCTAGGAACATATCTAAAACAGTAGAACTAAAATGCAAGCTACACCATAATTTGCAAAGACCTTTTGACTATGTTCATGATAATTAAGTTCATCTAATGAACTCCCACTTAGATAGACATCCCTCTAGTCATCTAAGTGATACATGATCCTAGTCAACTAGGCCGTGTCCGATCATCACGTGAGACGGACTAGTCATCATCGGTGAACATCTTCATGTTGATCGCATCTGCTATACCACTCATGTTCGACCTTTCGGTCTCTCGTGTTCCGAGGCCATGTCTGTACATGCTAGGCTCGTCAAGTCAACCTAAGTGTTTTGCATGTGTAAATCTGTCTTAAACCCGTTGTATGTGAACGTTAGAATCTATCACACCTAATCATCACGTGGTGCTTCGAAACAACGAACTTTCGCAATGGTGCACAGTTAGGGGGAACACTTTCTTGAAATTATTATGAGGGATCATCTTATTTACTACCGTCGTTCTAAGCAAATAAGATGCATAAACATGATAAACATCACATGCAATCAAATAGTGACATGATATGGCCAATATCATTTGCTCCTTTTGATCTCCATCTTCGGGGCTCCATGATCATCATCGTCACCGGCATGACACCATGATCTCCATCATCATGATCTCCATCATTGTGTCTCCATGAAGTTGTCTCGCCAACTTATTACTTATACTACTATGGCTAACGGTTTAGCAATGAAGTAAAGTAATTACATGGCATTATTCAGTGACACGCAGGTCATACAATAATAAAGGCAACTCCTATGGCTCCTGCCGGTTGTCATACTCATCGACATGCAAGTCGTGATTCCTATTACAAGAATATGATCAATCTCATACATCACATATATTTCATTCATCACATCCTTCTTGGCCATATCACATCACATAGCATACCCTGCAAAAACAAGTTAGACGTCCTCTAATTGTTGTTTGCATGTTTTACGTGGATGCTATGGGTTTCTAGCAAGAACGTTTCTTACCTACGCAAAACCACAACGTGATATGCCAATTGATATTTACCCTTCATAAGGACCCTTTTCATCGAATCCGATCCGACTAAAGTGGGAGAGACTGGCACCCGCTAGCCACCTTATGCAACAAGTGCATGTCAGTCGGTGGAACCTGTCTCACGTAAGTGTACGTGTAAGGTCGGTCCAGGCCGCTTCATCCCACAATACTGTCGAAACAAGATAGGACTAGTAACGGTAAGCATATTGAACAAAATCAATGCCCACAACAACTTGTGTTCTACTCGTGCATAGAATCTACGCAATAGACCTAGCTCATGATGCCACTGTTGGGGAACGTAGCAGAAATTCAAAATTTTCTATGCATCACCAAGATCAATCTATGGAGAGACTAGCAACGAGAGAGAGAGGGAGTGCATCTTCATACCCTTGAAGATCGCTAAGCGGAAGCGTTACAAGAACGCGGTCGGTGGAGTCGTTCACGAAGTGATTCAGATCGCGGCCGAATCCGATCTAAGCACCGAACAATGGTGCCTCCGCGTTCAACACACGTACAGCCCGGGGACGTCTCCGACTTCTTGATCCAGCAAGGGGAGAGGAGAAGTTGAGGGAAAACTCCGACAACACGACGGCATGGTGGTGATGGAGCTCGTGGTTCTCCAGCAGGGCTTCGCCAAGCACTATGGAGGAGGAGGAGGTGTTGGAGGAGGGAGAGGGCTGCGCCAGGGGAAGGGTGCGACTGACCTCTCTCTCCCTCACTATATATAGGGGGAAGGGATGAGGGGGAGGCGCCCTAGGGTTCCCTAGGGGAGGGGCGGCGGCCACAGGGGAAACCCTAGATGGGTTTGGGCGCCCCCACCCCCTAGGAAACTTGCCCCCCAAGCCGGGAGGGGTGGCTGCCCTAGGGGTGGCGCCCCCACCTCTCTTGGTTACGTGAGATGGGGTGGGAGGGGCTCTCAGCCCCTTAGTGGGCTGATGTGCCCTCTCCCCTTGGCCCATAAGGCCCCCTAACGCTTGCCGGGGCCTCCGAAACCCCTTTCGGACACGCTGGTCATCACCTGGTACCCCCGGAACAATTCCGGACTCCAATACCCTTCATCCTATATACCGATCTTCACCTCCGGACCATTCCGGAGCTCCTCGTCATGTCCGGGATCTCATCCCGGACTCCGAACAACCTTCGGTAACCACATACTATTTCCCATAACAACTCTAGCGTCACCGAACCTTAAGTGTGTAGACCCTACGGGTTCGGGAACCATGCAGACATGACCGAGACATTCTCCGGTCAATAACCAACAGCGGGATCTGGATACCCATGTTGGCTCCCACATGTTCCACAATGATCTCATTGGATGAACCACGATGTCAAGGATTCAAGCAATCCCGTATGCAATTCCCTTTGTCAATCGGTATGTTACTTGCCCGAGATTCGATCGTTAGTATCCCAATACCTCGTTCAATCCCGTTACCGGCAAGTCACTTTACTCGTTCCGTAATGCATGATCCCGTGACTAACTACTTAGTCACATTGAGCTCATTATGATGATGCATTACCGAGTGGGCCCAGAGATACCTCTCCGTCATACGGAGTGACAAATCCCAGTCTCGATTCGTGCCAACCCAACAAACACTTTCGGAGATACCTGTAGTGCACCTTTATAGTCACCCAGTTACGTTGTGATGTTTGGTACACCCAAAGCACTCCTACGGTATCAGGGAGTTACACAATCTCATGGTCTAAGGAAATGATACTTGACATTAGAAAAGCTTTAGCAAACGAACTACACATGGTCAGGAATTGGCTCTTGTCCATCACATCATTCTCCTAATGATGTGCTATGCTTAGGATTGGCTCTTGTCCATCACATCATTCTCCTAATGATGTGATCCCGTTATCAATGCCATCCAATGTCCATGGTCAGGAAACCATAACCATCTATTGATCAACGAGCTAGTCAACTAGAGGCTCACTAGGGACATGTTGTGGTCTATGTATTTACACATGTATTACGGTTTCCAATTAATACAATTATAGCATGAACAATAGACAATTATCATGAACAATGAAATACAATAATAACCATTTTATTATTGCCTCTAGGGCATATTTCCTATAGTGAAAAGGGCACCCGGAGGAGGAGCGAGGTGGAGAAGGCGGCGGCTAGGGTTCTAAACCCTCTATCTTTTTTTAGTCTATGTTATGTTAAGTTGTAATTGAACTATGTTTGAGTTTCTATGGGCTTGTTAGCCCTTTTCTTAATTTCTGTTATTAAGTTTTCTTTCTATTCTATTATTAAGTTCTTCCTAGTTTGAGATATGTGATCGTGCTATGGGCTTGTTGGCCCTATATTGGGACTACATATTTGTTGATTATTTTCTTAGAGAGCTCGGCTTGTTAGTAGGGTTCTCTTGTTAGTGACCACATAGTGCATGCAAGCAAGCTTTGTTAGTAGGGATGAATGAGTAGAACTATGCAAGGGAGTGTCTCTTTTTTACACAAGCCACAAATATGTAGCCACCTAGCTAGAAGAGAGGAACCAGCGGCAGTGACCGTCATTGCATCCGTGGCGGCTGGCGTGCAAGAAAGCTGCTCGGCCAGTGCTCGTGGCGGATGCATCGGCGCATGCAGGCTCGGTCGGCGCATCGTGGGATCGTGGCATCGGCGCATGCAGGCTCGATCGACGCATGCAAGAAGGCTTTGTTGGGTGCATGCATAGCAGGCTTCTGTCCTGGCGGCGCACGCAGACGTTGAATGCAAGGGATGGCCCA
Organism: Triticum aestivum; assembly: GCF_018294505.1. Taxonomy (NCBI): domain Eukaryota; kingdom Viridiplantae; phylum Streptophyta; class Magnoliopsida; order Poales; family Poaceae; genus Triticum; species Triticum aestivum. The sequence continues at coordinate 129,491,982 of NC_057813.1, read as the reverse complement.
ACGAAACCACGACCCAACGGTCATACAGTGGCACACCCAATGCGGCCCCACTTGTCAGGTCGAACTGACAACACAATCCAGCGTGGCCCCACTAGTCAGAGTTAACGGTCAAGCCTTTGACCCGACAGCAACGCCCGTTGTGCCCAGTTATGAGGGTTTCTCGCAAGGGAGTGGGGAAAATTGAGCAAAAGTTAAGAGCGCGGGGATGAATGAGTAGAGCTAAGAAACCAGGGGCACAGATGTAAAAATCCCAATAAAGAATGATGAACCACAGTTGTATACTTGTACTATTAAAGATGGTAAAGAAAGAGGTGAAATACATTCTGGTTGCTGAACAAGGTGAAGCGGAATGCCCATATTGTGCCCTCCTCCATGCAGAAGGCACGCACGACTCTAGGCCAACCCCTTGTGATGTCCGATCGCCCACCCTTCACGGTCTTCATGGAAACATCTAGATAATCATCATGTTCTGGTAGAAATACTTTAACCTTTGCATGCCCACCAATCATGTAGTTTGAGAGGTAATCTTTAGTAAACTGCTTTGGGAACCACTGCAAAGGAAAAAGATTCAGACATTATCATCTAACACAACTCATTATGGGTAGTAAAAAGAAGGATGCAAAGTTCTTACTTACCATCCTGCAGTTCGCTGTTGTATTGGATAAAGTGTAAACAAATAGTTTAATTGCCATCTTTTGACCCATTTTACTAACAATCTTTATCAGCTTCCTCCACTACAAAAAAAAGACACATCCATGACATTTTGGGCCAAACGAATTTTTTTTCTGTCATACATATGACACTTCTATGACGATAATTGTGACAAAACCCGATATCATCATAGGTGTGGTGGGCTCCTACTTCTATGACAAAAAATCATGACAGAAAATGGGCTTTTCGTCCTGGGCGGGCCGGAGACGCGGCTGCATGACATTATTTGGGCCGTCAATGACGTAAAAAACCATGGTAGAAGCGAGGGCGAGGAAAATTTCGGCGAGTTCCCGGTTACGGCGGGCGTTCGGGGGCCGAGCGATGCGCATTTCTCTCGTACACGTACGCGCATGTGTGCGAGGCATTGGCTCTAACTGAACCCGAGCGAGGCGTTGGGCTCTAACTGAACCCGAGCGATTGCACTGCAGGCTATGCGTTGCTGAACCCGAGCGATTGATTCCTTCGCTACTGCTGCTAACTGAAGCCGATCGATGCTGCCTCTCTGGATGAACAGTGAGCGTTGCGGGGGGGGGGGGGGGTGGATGAACAGTGAGCAGTGGGAGTGGATGAACAGGACCCGTGGCATTGCCTTTGGATGAACCGGACCCCGATCGATCGAGCCGGTTGGGGTTGGATGAACAGGACCCCGTGGAGGGCTGGATGAACATGACGACCTCGTGGAGGGCTGGATGAACAATAGATGGTGGAGGGGTGGATTAATAGTAGCCCGTGGAGGGGTGGTTGAACAGGAGCCCGTGGAGAGGGGCGGTTGAACAGGAGCCCGTGGAGTAGCGCGCGGTGGAGGTTGGATGAACAGGAGCCCGTGGATGAACAGTCGCAGGTGGAGGCTGGAGGAGGTCGACGGTGGATGAACAGTAGCCCGTGGGGGCTAGAGGAGGTCGACGGTGGAGATGAACAGTATCCCGTGGAGTCCCGTTTTGCGGTACGCCACACCCCTCCCGATGAACAGGACCCCTGTTTCGACCGTAGCGCTCCAACACAAGTCCGTTTCATCCGTTTGCGGTACGCCACACCCCTCCCGATCAACAGGACCCCCGTTTCAACTGTAGGAGGTCCGTTTCGTCTGTTTTGCGGTACGCCACACCCCTCCCGATCAACAGGACCCCCGTTTCGACCGTAGGAGGTCCGTTTCCTCCATTTTGCGGTACGCCACACCCCTCCCGATGAACAAGATCCCGTTTCGAATGTGGCCGGTCGAACACAAGGCCGTTTCCTCCGTTCTACGGTACGCCAGGCCTTGTTTCCATCGCCTGTTCCATCCAAGCCCTCCCGATGAACACGACGATGCATTCCGTTCCGACCCAGCCGGTTGGCTCCCCATGAACACGACGACGATGCTGTTTCTCCGTTCCGGCCCAGCCATGTACACGAGCCCTGGCCGTACGTATGCGTGAGTAGGCGTTCGAGACCCCGCCCGTATGTATGTACGTGGCCGTATTTTCTTTCTTGCACCCTAGCCATTGTACGTACGTGTACATGCTACGTGCGCGCCTCTACTACGACACGTGCGCGCCTCTACATCGACCAGTATATATGTATGTACATGTTCGCGACCAGAATGACAACGCTACGTACGCTTCGACCAGGTGGGTCCCGACTGTCAGCCACTTCCTTGCGTGCGAAGACGTGGTGGTTCCCAGCAGTCAGGGGGGCGAATCGTTTTTTTGCCCAGACGCACTTCCTTGCGTAAGAAGAGGTAGCTGGTGGGTCCCAACAGGCAGGGGCGAATTGTTTTTCCCGGACGCACTTCCTTGCGTGCGAAGATGTAGCTGGTGGGTCCCAGCAGTCAGGGGGAGACATTTTTTTCGCGAAATACAATGGCCCATCTGGTGGGTCCCTGCTGTCAGGTGGATGAATCATTATTTTCCGCGTCATAAGAAGGCACTTCCTTGCTGCGGCCGTGGACCTAGTTGTCAGCCTCTCCACGTACAGTCCACGTCCGATGGAAGTTGTTCCTTAACCACGTTAACCACGCCGCGCCGAGAGCACCACGGCGGTGGTAGACGGCGAGGCCTAGGAAGGGGACGACTCGGAGTCGGGGAAGACGCAGCAGTGGATGCCCACGCGAAGAGGAGTACGAGGGTTCACTGGTTCAGCTGCGGTGTGAGGCTGCTGTCGCTGCAGAATAACAGGGGGTGTGGGTGAGTAGAGGGATGGCCTGGCCAGCGGTGGGAGTAGTAGGGGGCGGTGAGGCCTCCGCGGCATAACAGCCGACCACGGGAGGCAGGAGCAGGTGGCACGACTGGCGCTACTTTGGGCGGCTGGAGCAAGAAGACTAGAGGTTGAAGAAGCACTATGGCCGTTGGATGGACATCATATGGTCACTAGAGTATTGACTAAGTTGACAAAGCCCTCCGTCCCCGTCAACTTAGTAGGCCCACAAGTCAGCCACCCACTATGGTGGGTCCCAGCTAGCAGGGAGGTATTCATTTTTGTGTGCGTAATAGACACTTCCTTGCGTGCGAAGATAGCTGGTGGGTCCGACCTGTCAGCGGGGGGCATGTTTTTTTGTGAAATACAGAAGCCCTTCCGGTGGGTCCCAGATGTCAGGTGGAGGAATCCTTATTTTGCGCGTAATAAGGAGGCATTTCCTTGTGTGCAGCCGTGGACCCAGCTGTCAGCCTCTCCACGCACAGACTACTTCCGATGGTGTCGTTCTTTGACCATGTTGACCACGCCGCGCCGAGCGCATCCATGGTGGTGGACGACTGCGAGGCCCAGGACAGCAACGAGCCGGAGATGGGAAGACGCAGGAGTAGAGTCATAGACAGAGAGGTGTACGAGGGTTAACTGGTTCTAGTGCGGTGTGGTTCGGCAGTCGGTGGTGAAGAACAGGAGGTGTGGAGGGGTGGAGGGATGGCCTAGCCAATGGTGGAGTAGCGCTTCATAGCGAAGCGTGCTAAGCAGAGCTGCTAGCAGCAGGAGACATGAGGTGGTCCCGGCGGCGCTGGAGGAAGAAGACGAGAGATTGAAGATGGATGCCGGTCATTGGATGTAAATCCAGCGGCTAACATGTCAGAATCATTTGTTGACTAAATTGACAACGACTTGCGCTGGCTTCGACCTATTGGCCCACATTTCAGCCTCCAAAAATGTGGCACGTAACAACCCATTTTTTCAGAATTTACAGTCTTTTTTTGCGCGGTAGAATTTACAGTCAATTTGATATATATTTTTTTGAATTACAGCCATTAGCTTGACTGGGTGAACAAATTATGTAGCGTCCATGCGGCCCATTTATTTTATTTCCTAAAAGATTATAGGTCATTTGCACTTTCTCGAAATACACGATTTTGCCGGGCTGATTCCAATTATAATGTTGGGTTGGGCCAGCAATGTTATCAAAAAATAAAAAGGGGCTGAGCATTTTGTTATAAATATATTTAAATAATAAGTGATATTATTACATTCGTCCTTAAATCTTACCAAGCTTTTGTACACAATCACTAGGATTTTTGTGCCAAAACAATCCGGGATTTTATTGTTAAGAAATTATTTTTATAAGTTAATAAGATGTGGGATATTGTTTTCTTACATATGTAAGTATCTGTTAAATATATGATGGCAATAAAAATAATATATAACACATATAAAATAATTTAAATATATATAATATAGTTATAAGGGAAACATAAGTTGGACCTGGCGTTCCTATTCTTATATAGAAAAATAGAACAGACCTCTGTGTTTTCTTCAAAAAAATACATAAATTGGGCTGCCGATATTCAGGAAAATGAAACCTCGGATGGGAGGTCCATAGGCTGGTCGATACATGACGGCCCTCAAGAAAATACAAACAGGCCTATGGACCTCCCATCCGAGGTCGTGGGCTGCGCATGTTAAAAATGAAAGCCTAGACGGGGCAGCCCAAAACCACGTCCAACACTTGCCAAAACTTCGTCCCTCGATTTCTCTGTGTTTCGCACACTCGACATTGTGTGGGCATTTTGACTGTGCATCATATGAAGATGTGCTATGCATGAATGTTGATCAGCATGATGTTAACTGGCTGGTAGTTCCATTTTCCACCATGAATAAAACTTCCAACATGATGTTAACCGTGTTTGAAAAGGCCGTGTTAATATAAATGCTCTGCCTCTGAAAGTTGCAGTTTCTTATCTGAAACTGAACTTGCAGTTTCTTCTCTGAGAATCACATTGTCTGCACTTTTATACTCCTATGAAACTACATTTTTTAAGTGCTAAAAATAGATCTCTAGAATTCATAAAATACTTCATATGCTCAATACTGCAAATCTGAAATTCAAAAGACATTCATATATGAAAGTACTCTCAAAATACACAACACAAAACACAATTCAAAACCTGCAAATACTGATAACCCTAAGCTCCTCCTGACAATTCACAACCTGCCCGACTATTGGGCTGGGGGGGGGGGGTAGTCCCGTCCTATTCCTCGGCGACAGACAGCCGCCCCGTGAGACGATATGAACGGCGAGGGAGACGATGGCGGGGAAGCGTCGTCGGGCCAACTGCTTTTCTCCTCTTGTAGTTGGGTTCGATCGACGAAGACTCCACCGGCTCGCTCTGGCAGGACACCCTCACAAATGGCACCCTATAGATGCTCGATCCTTCAATCTCTGGTGGATGCTCCATCTGGGATCGATATTCCCACCACCGCTCCCTCACGATTGGATTCGGTGAATCTGTTTGCTCCATGGCCCAGAGGAGCAACTCTATGTACTCCGGCGTGACTCCCTTCGGGAGTATTGCCGCCTTTTTGCTCTGTTGCAGATATTTGGCCATGGATGTCGGCGTCGCTGCTAGTTGGTCCTATTGTCAAACCAAGACTGTATCTCCAACATCCTAGCTAGCTTCACAGGGTCACCGTTTGTGATCCTCACGTATCGGTTGTACTCCTCCATCGATCTACTTCTCCACAGCACCTTCACTCGCCGGCGGTGGTTTTTGAATGGAAGAGGAGAGGAGCAGCGCTGGTTTTGGATTAGAACGGGAGAGGAGCGACGCTGGTTTCGGACTGGAACAGGAGAGGAGGGGCAGTGGTTTCGAAATGGAAGAGGAGAGGAGCGGCGATGGATTTAGATTGGAACAGGAGAGGAGCGGCGGTGGTTTAAGAGGAGAAGAGCGGAAGAGTGGCGCTGGTCTTGGAAGTATTTTTTTGTTGTTTTGCGTATTTTGGGTCAAAGTTTGACCACATACTATATTTGACAAGGAAAATGTGAATGCATGTCACCAAAAATTGTATCGTTTGGTTCGTATCTGAATGTACTTTCAAATTATATTATTTTTGCAATGTATAACATATATTTTATGTGCTAAAATCATGGTCAATTATGACCTAGAATAAAAGGGAGACTAGTTAATATGGGTCACTTTCTTAATTGAAGGGTAAATTGATTTTGATTTTGATCCAGTCACAGCGCGTCGGCCCTCTCGTCCAATCCTAAATCGCTACTGCACGCTCCTCTCCCTCTTCTCCATTGCAAAACCACCTCCTCTCCTCTCCATCATCTCCATTCCAAAACCACCATCTCGCCTCTCCCTCTTCTGATCTTCTCCATTGCAATACCACCTCCTCTCCTCTCCATCATCTCCATTCCAAAACCACCATCTCGCCTCTCCCTCTTCTGATCTTCTCCATTGAAAAACCACCTCCTCTCCTCTCCATCATCTCCATTCCAAAACCACCGTCTCGCCTCTCCCTCTTCTGATCTTCTCCATTGCAAAACCACCTCCTCTCCTCTCCATCATCTCCATTCCAAAACCACCGTCTCGCCTCTCCCTCTTCTGATCTTCTCCATTGCAAAACCACCTCCTCTCCTCTCCATCATCTCCATTCCAAAACCACTGCCTCACCTCCCCCTCTTCTCTATTGCAAGACCACCGTCTCGCCTCTCCCTCTTCTCTATGGCAAGACCACCTCCCATCTTCCAAAGCTAGCACCAGACCACTCAGAAGGACATCTATGGAGAGGATGCAGCAGCGAATCAGGCAGATCGCCGGCGGCGACCAGGCAAAGTTAGCCAGGTTGAAGGAGATCCTTAGTTGGTTTGACAATGAGTGGTAGATTTCGAGGATGGTGCGGGCCATGTGGCAATGTATGCAAAGAGCGAGACAGCGGCGATGAGGGCGGCGATGTACATGTACTCCTCGGCGGCAGTCACGCTGCAGTCCTCCAAGTTCATCGAGTATCTCCTCTAGGCGATGGAGCAGACAGATTCGCCCGAGGCGACAGTCAGGCGGAGGTGGTGGGCGTACAGGTCGAAGGTCGAGCACCCAGAGGATAACGAATCGATTGAGTATGGTGTGCCGTTCTTGAGGGTGCAGAGCCAGCCGGAGCCACAGGAGTATTCGTTCTCCCACCACAAGAGGAGGCCGGATGGTGCAACGTCGCTTCGCCGCCGTTCTCCACGGTTCCCTCGATGCTCGCCCCGTTTCAACGGCGGCGGTAGGGTTTAAGGTAAGCTTCACACTAACCTAATCTTCCACCTGCTCATGCTTACAATCAGTGTGACAAGTAATGAAAATCATGCTTACAATCAGTCTCCGAGTACTACGCCAATCACCCTAAAATAGCTCTGGAACTTTGGGTCAAAGTTGTGACACAGTGTACAAATAAAGAAAAATAGAATGGTGCTTCTTTCAAAAAAGAGTACTCCCTAGAAAACTGCCAATATAAGCTACTAGTATTTGGTTAGAGGATTTGCTGCCGAGAAAGATCCGTCCATAGAGAGCGCCACACATCCCACTGGTGGTGGTGGATGCCAATGCATGCATGCAGCATGGTTGGTGTCGGTAATTTTTACTTGGCACACCTCGCACTCTGCATATATGCCGGTTCCATACGTACATTTGTGCAGCTCCACCAAAACGCAGCTGAATAACCCTGTTTGCACAGATAATGAAAAAGCGTGATTGCATTATAGTGGCACTAGTTGATGAAACACACAAAATAAATAGAAGAAAATATTGCGATAGTATCATAGTATGCCATGCTGCGAGGGCGAGATGGGCCCTGCGACGCCTCATACAGTATGCCTCATACTGGACATCGTCCCAAGTCTCCCAGATACACCTTCTGCCAGTGATGAACATCAGTGTAGAGCGGTAGTACAAGGAGGATCCTTGAGACATTCAAATCTCTATTTTTGTACATATCAACTAAAATTAAGCACCCCAGTTTGCAGAAACGCTTAAACATTAACAATGGGACTAGTTGATGAAACATACATTAACAAAGAGAAGCACTTTCTTTATCTACATTGGAAATGAAACGATAGAGATGACACTCGCTCTATTTTAACTGTATTATTACTTCATTTTATAAGTGACACTAGGGTCGAGCAGGTGGCAAACGAGGTGTACCATGCGTCGCAAGGATGGAGGCCGGGGGTGCTTAGACTGGGATATTGAAGCTGGCTCTTTCAGTCACCAACACGGATGATTCAATTCATGGGCCTTTTGGTGCAGTTCACCTAAAATGAAGCAATGTCCCGTGAGCTAGCAGCTTCTTCTTGAATTTTTTTTAAGAAAAGGGCTCCAGCCCCGGTTCCATTTCCATCAGAAAACGAAACCCACAGAGCTTCTTCTTCATTAGTTGCAATAAAATTGAGCAACATCAAGGTTGGTTATGAAGCTCCTGGAATGCTCAACTATAATTTGGATATCATTTGTGCAGTTCAACTAAGATCGAGCGTGAAATGTATATCTCTGTTTGCACAAAAAAAGTGGAAAGGAGGGTGACTAACAAGTGATGAAACATGCATCAAATGAAAAGAAGCATGTTCCTTATCTGAATGACAATCCTACAAGGACAGTAGCAATTTCTAAAGCAGTGGCATTGCTAGATATTAGTGTGGGCATTAGTATTAACTATGACAACCGTTAAATACGACATTACTTTGGCCACGGGAGAGTAGGTGGACCAGGACAGTTGCATTTGTAACAAAAAGAACCTACTTATCTTAATGGGAAATTTAGCAGGACATGTAAAAAAGTGCCATTGATTCATATTACTGGAGGCATTACATTGAAAACAACATTGGTTTAACGTGTCCTTACTTTTAACAGTGCGACTGCTACATTATATTGTGTGAGGCTAGCAAATCTAGTGCTAGACTTACTCTGTTGACTTGTCCCCCAGTGCCCACTTTCTTTCCTTTTTCAATCAATAGATCGGGTTTATATTGAGTTTGTACTGCGTTTCCCTTCATTTCCCTATTAGACCTAGAGACCAGTTGGATAGCCAGTCTCTGCTACTTTTCGCCCCCATTATTTCCTCTTTCGACCAAGTCCTAGATTCAGGTAACAAATCCTCCCCGACCCCCACCCCCTTTCTTCCTTGTTTGAACCAAGTAGTACTAGATTCGAGTGCATGAAGTAGTTTTACCTCTTAAACGTAAAAAAATTAGGTGGTTTTCGAACAGCCGATCGATCCTATCTACGAGGGGGCCTGAGAAATAGTAGAAGATACAAATGCAGCGACGTCAGGAGCTCGGGAAGTAGAGCAAGGCCGGTTTCGAAGGAAGTTATACCTGATGGTCCCCGGGATGTCGCTAGGTGGGCGGCGGGAGGCCGGATCTGCCCACACTACGGCAGCAAGGAAGAAGGGGTCGGAGGCCCTCCCTCGCCAGCGGTGCTTGGGAGAGAACGGCAATGCAGGCTGATCGGGACGCGCCCAGCAGTGGGAAAGAGCCGTCGCCGAGGACGGCCGCGTGAACGTTGCACCTTCTCACCTTCCCCGGCGGAGAGGATCCGGCTGGATCTATGACCAGCGGTGAGCAGAGAGAGATAGAGAGAGAGATAGATAGAGAGAGAGAGAGAGAGAGAGAGAGTGGCCACAGCTGTCGTGTTTAGATTTGGAGAGGCCGAGACAGTGTGAAGAGAGCAACACTAGCAAGCAAGCGCGGAGGCTCCTGCCTATATAGTGGAGTAGTACTAGTTTTCTTTTGTCTACCGGAGTCGGCTTGACCTCGTCAATGACTGTCGAGAAGTCTTCATGCACGTGGCCTGGAGGCGCAGTTGTCGTCGTTTTGATCTGAAGCGCCGAATTATAACATATAACACGAAAAATGCCACATGACAAGAAATCATAACCTCACTGCACAAAGGAGACAACATGAATCCCGACGGACAAACTAGACGAGGACCAAAGCTCAAATTAAAGATAAACTCGTAGAAAAGGGGTCCGTCGATAGATGTCCTAATTAACATAGCCGGCTTAACCTAGATGGCAGCCGAGTAGTCTTCGTGCATGTGCCCCCAATGACTAGCCCAACTCAGTTGTCGCTGTTTAACCCTCACAGTGATCCGAAGCACATGACACCTAATTTTGCGAGATGACAAGAAACCTTTTTTTAGATTTCTCACCACAACTACAGCCATGTACAACACAGCCTGCATGATATGTAGATGATAGCCAACACAGGGATCGTCCAGGCACCAACGTAGTACAACACTTCTCTAGTACTATCGCTCGTCTCCCTCTTCTATTAAGTCACCCGACTTGCGGGGCGGGGGAGTGTGCCTATGGTCGGTTCTCAATTGCCGTCCCACATGTGTGTGCAAACGCAATATGACGCGCGTTCCATTCGGAGGGCAGCGTGCCAAACCGACCGACCGTCTGGGGTGCGACGCGAACGCGACGGGCGTGCTATATACTCCGTACATGTGTACCGCCGTTTTCTAGAGGCTTTGCTCCATGGCGCAATCCATGGATACAAAATTAGTATACTGTATACTATTTAAAAGTCGAGGGCGGGGCTTTTCCTACGCGGTAGGAGGCGGGGCAGTTCCGCCTAGTTGGTTCGACAGAGACGCAAGAAGACGAGGGAGTAGGCTGCTGCAAACGTAGGGCTGTGTGATTTGACATCGAGTTACTGCTGGACCGGCGTGAGTCTCCCGATTCCTGACCACCTCCATACAGGTGTCTCTCACAATGCTCCACCATGTAGTAGAGGCTGGCTCTTGCATGAGAGCCCACGTCTCCACTTTTTCCTTGCCTCTCTTTCCTCCACATATGCAAAAATGCCATGTAAAGCGCACTATTGTACTTAGGTTGGTCGTAATGGAGAGTATCATATACTAGTATCATGCATATGATACTTTTGTATGATACTACATCCGTAATGCATAGTATCATGTGTTGGTATCATAGGATAGTTTATTTATTGTCATGCATGACACATAGTAGCACATCATTTAATATGATACTACAGTATCATATTATGATACTCAACTCTCTCTTTTCTTCATTTAATTCGACGTCACCTCATCAAGATTGCATAGTTGGCATGCATGATACTACTCCCATTACAAGCAGCCTTACTTGCTCCTACAAGTGCTAAGCTTGCCACATAGGCATAAAGTCTGATGTGGCAAGTTAATCAAGAAGAGAGAGACTAGTTTGGTGACCCAAGGAAGAAACAGTGCTAAGCGCGTGTACCTAGGTGAAAAGACAATTTTGAGTCTATAGCTAATTAAATGAAGCAAACTTAGCAACACCATTTCATTGGAAGAGGTCACTCCTTAGCAAATGCAATAAATACTAGTACTCCCTGTGTCCCATAATATAAGAACGTTTTTGGCACTACACTAGTGTCAAAAACGTTCTTATATTATGGGACGGAGGGAGTACGAAGAAAGAGATAGAGTGGAGTAAAATAAATAAATACACTTATAGCCAACCTTGTTGTAGTATGAGTGACTAAGGCTGGCCATAGTGGGGGTAATAAGTAGTATCATGTACTTGGGACTCACAAATATGCTCATGTGGCAGGCAATTAAAGAAGAAAGAGATGGTTATAGTAACATAGGTAGATACCGTAACATAATAAATGTGATGCTACTATGTGTCATGCATGGCAATAAATGAGACCACCTATGATAGTAATCTATAATACTATGCACTATGGATATAGTATCATACACTAGTATCATATGCATGATACTAGTATATGATACTTTCCACTATGACCAGCCTAAGTGATGACTATGTATGACATGCCAACATCAGATAGCCTAATGCACTGTGTTAAATCTCCAAGGGCGCGACCGCACGAGCGATGTGACGGTCATGGTAGGCGCGACCATGATACGGGCTGCTGGCAGCTCTTGGATCTGAGATCAAACGTCGCATGCTAAGTTGCTGAAAATTTACAGAATAACCCTCCAGGATAGGATATTCACCCATAGGTCTAGAATCACGCCATGCAACCGTTCGATCTTAGATCCAAGGGCTCTCGGAAGCCCGTATAATGGGAGAATGTAAAGCCACTACCCTGCCCTTCGCACGCTGGCAGTTCGCTCCTACTCATCCCCGCACGTCCTTTAATACTACGGCGGCTCGCTCCTAGTCGTCCCGTCCATTCACATTACGACAATTCCACTAATCGTAACCCTCCTCCCAAATCCATGGCATCCCAAATCTCCACGATTAGCAGTGAGTACAAGGTTAGAACCATCACCGGCGATGAGTTCAACGCCATCTACACCCGTTCTTCCGTGACGGTGAAAGGATACCTTTCTCGCTTCAGACGCACGTTCGAAAACTCAGATGATGAGTGGGTCGCTGGGCTAGATGTTGAGTACACCACAGTCCTGGGACGAGAGAAGGATCTAAAGAACAAAGAGAGGAAGAAGCCCGCCGTGATCCAGGTTTGCGTGCATGACTTATGCTTGGTCTACCACATATGCCATGCCGACGTTGAATGCCTGGATTTTAAGGACTTCCTCGAGAGCAACCTAGTCAAATTCATTACTGTAGACTTTGGGAACAACAAAGAAGTCCTGGGTCAGATAGGCCTCGTTGTAGGCAACCCCTTTGACCTCCAGAAGAATTAGCTGGTGTCCTCTTGTCAGCCTTCAATGCTGACCCTGGCTGGAGCCATGGTTCATCCTTCGTACGGTAAACTGGAGAAACCTCCATACACGTTTCATCGTTATGCATGACAGCGGAATGTACTAGATATAGACCACATCCACTACGCTGCAATGGATGGCTACCTTGGTTTCAATATCTACAAGGGTTGGATGAAGAGCAAGAGCCAAGTGTGCGGTTCAAGCAAAGAAGTATTGGCCAAGAGGAAGAGGGACAAGGACGAAGTCGAGGACGTGGACGAGGACTCCGAGTAAGGTGGCAGTGTCATTGCTCATGGTGGTTCTAATGCAGTGTCCACCGGAATAGTTGCAAAGTTTAATTTCAGGTGTGCTTAATTTAATTTGAGGGGTGTGTTGTGCTGAGCCCCCAGCAGAACTATGTTATGTTTCTTCTCGTCACTTTAACTCTTCAGTACGTACATACTACTAGTATTTCTTACATTTCATCTTTTAGTTGGTATAGTACTACCACTCGTTTCTTCACATTATATACGTACAATATATATGGCCAACATCATATAGCCAGCAGTTTAGTTAGAATTTCAGTGTGCTTAGTTCTGTCAAAGAATTCCAGGATGCTTAGTTTTATTTGAGGGGTGGGTTGTGCTGGACACCATTATTGTGACTAGCCTTTTTAATAGTACTATATGCATAATTTGGCAACGAGCGCTCTCTATATGTACCACCTTTTTTGTAATTTCAAGTTATGCTCCATGGCGCAATCCATCGATACTACTGCTGTACAAAAGTATACATTTTTTAAAAGGCTAGAGGGCGGGGCAGTCTAGCTTGGTCGGTTTCACGAGAGGCGAGGGCCTTTGTGATTTGACGGCTCATTACTGCTGGAAGACGGGGCCTTGTGATTTGACTGCTCGTTTAGATGCGCCGACGACCTGAGGAGGAGCAAAGAACCGTGCGGTATACTCAATTTTTGCGCGGGAGTGGTACTGCGACAGAGCAGCACGAAACACGGCAGCCCAGTGCCATATGGAGATAAAAAATGATCTAATTTGCTAGTCATCTCATTGTTAGCATTGTTCTATTCATTCCCTAAAAAAAACATTGTTCTATTCATGCCTCACAGAGAACGTGACACGTGCGGCGAAACACCCGAAGCAAAAGATGAAACACAGGAGAAAAAGAAGAAGGAAGATTATCACCCCAAATGATCTAATTCGCCGCAGAGTCGTAACTGCTTCTTCATCGCCTCCACGACCTCCATCTCCTTGCGTGTCTCCTCCGCCATCTTCTTCATTCTGTCCATGACGCGGGATTTCTCGACGCGAGCCTCCATCATCTGTTCCATGGCCGCATTATGTACCTTGACAGCAGTCGGGTGCTCGATGCGGAGCTTCGCCAACTCCTCCTTCTAATCCATGACGAGGGCCTGCATCATCTTCATCGACGAACTACTATTCTCATGGAGCTTCTTCCAGCCGGCGTTCTTCTCCTTCAACAGGTCGATCTCGTGGCAGAGCTTCGCCTTGTCCTCCTGAAGTCGCAGGATTTTGCCGGTCACCTTCTTCTCCGAGGCAATTCTCTTCTTCAGCAGCATCACCAACCCGGCGGTCAACTCCCCGTGCTTATTGAGCTCAGTGGGCATGTCGTCGGGGCTCTCCTTCAGCAACTCCATCAAGCCTTAGATGAACTCCTTCTGCTTATTTAGGTGCTTATTGAGCTGATCGGGCATGCCGTCGAGGGATAACGACTCCAGCTCCGCCGGCTCGGCATGTTCGCCTCCGCGGCTAGGGCGCTCCTGGGAGCCATCGCCTGCCCATGAGAGATCTTTCGATGTCTCTGCGTGGCGGCGAGCCCTTTTTTTCCACAGCCTTGGTTGCCGCTCCCTTGTTACGAGTAGTTCTCGACCTAGAGCTTTGCTCACCAGCCATGGAAACGACGGGCGAAGAAGAAGCACTTATGAGGAGGAAAGGTAGAGTAATTTTCGGTTAGGTAGTTCCCCTTTTTATAACCTGAGTACTAGCACTAGTACTAATACTTGCATAGTGGGAACATGTTCAGGTTTGGTACGTACTAGTAGGTGTGAGCAGGCTTTCGAATGTGATGGGAACAAGGTAAAGATTAATTGATGGTTTTGGTTTCCAGGCCCAAAACGGCTCCCGATGAGTTTAGCGGAACATAAATTTCAAGTACTACGCTGCTCAAATGTGTAAATACTTCCTCCGTTCCTAAATATAAGTCTTTGTAGAGATCCACTAGGTGGACTACATACGGAGCAAAATAAATGAATCTAGACTTAAAATGCATCTATATACATCCGTGTGCGGTTTACAGTGAAATCTCTACAAAGACTTACATTTAGGAACAGAGGGAGTATTATGTTACTGTAAAAAATTGGCACAAAATACGAAGGAGACCAATGGAAGTACTACTAGCAACCCACGATTTAACTACTTGCATGCGCACAGTGGAGTAATAATGTCTTTCTTCCGCCCTCACGTCCACTCAATTTGCATGCACTGTATTAATTGACCATCAATGAAGTGAACGACTTTACACGCGTAAAATTATCACATGGGATGGATCTTGGTACAAAATTGCGTCCGCCCGTGTACCTGCGTGTGCGTGCGAGGGAATGAGTGCGTGCGTCGTGTGCGTGCACATCTTCGCTTCGTGCATGTACCGCCAGTATGGCTCAGGGAGGACGAGTACATTCTTCTGGAACCAGCAGCACGTCACTGTGATCAATCCATGCAAGGAGGTCGCGACAACGCCTCCACATGTGCCACGTGGCTTCATGAACTGTAAGAGAGACATTGTGTAGCGTGCCATTGGTATTCTAATTTACGTGTTTTGCACATACTTGAAGTACTAGTAAGGTACACGTGCATTGCACGCATCAGATTTTGCAACCAAGTTATGAATAAATACCACACTATAGCATGTAAGCTCTGAGTCATATATGCCTGATGTAGCCCTTCGTTTAAATATTATAGTTCATCTCATTCAAAATCAATTAGTTTTTATAAAAAAGCTAAGAATGCGGAAATAGGAAAAACATGGGATTATAGTGGAATGTCGTCTTGAATCCTACAGGATTGTACGAGTGTTTGATTGTGCATAGAAAAAACGCAGAATTCTTTCAAAGAGGTTTGAGTGGATGGGATGTTTCCTATGAAATCTAGTGCAAATGAATCATATGGAAAATTTCCTATGGTTTACAATCCTACGAATCAAACAACCAAGATAGGAAAAATTCCTAATGATTAGAATCCTCCAAAATTCCTTTGAGAATCCTTTGAATCAAAGAAGCCCTTAATCTATTTTATGATTCATGGAATTGTGCGTTGTAAAGCATAAAGTAAAAACAAATAATGGCAATTCAACTAGAAAAAAAGTTTGGGCAGTTATGATACGGAAGATTCTAGAACAAAAGAGAACTACTGTTGTTTTGAGGTTTGTGCATTATGCTTAAGTTCAACCATGGAGTCTGCTAGATTGTACATGTGGCAAAAACCGGTGGGGGGCTAGAAGATGGTGCGAGGGGCCGAGTGGAGGGAGACTATGAAGGAATGCACAAGTGCGAGATTGATATTTAAAGAGAGGGGGCGAGAACATGCGCTGTTGCACGCAGTGGCGGAGCCATGACAAATAAATGAGCTAGGGGGCCAAGCATTGCTAATAGTTTATGAGGAGGGTCAATTCATGAACTTAAACCATTTTTAGCAGCAATTGTCTAATGATCACATTCATATTAGCCTCGATATATAGTGATGTTAGGGGGGGCAGGGCCCTTACTGCCCCCTGTCTTCGCCATTGTGCACGCGTCTGAGAGATGAAGCGGAAGGCATGGATGATGAGAGGGAGACGTTGGATATATAATTAATGTGGGTGTATTAGCTATATATGTTAATCCTATATAGAGAGGTATAGATTGATCGATGTGGACGTGGGAAAGAGGGTGAGACCTCACTGGGTATACCGATTGATCGGTTTGTGTGGAAAACTATGAAAGACCTAGCTATATACACACATACATAGAGGAACATCGATCGTCGCGCATGCACGCGTGAGAGATAAATAATGCCTGATATGATGGAGAGGGGGATGTGTGTGGGTGTGTGCCTTCATGGGAGACCGACCTGGAGAAAAATATTGCATGTGCGTGATGGATAATGCCGACTGGTAGTGTGTGTGCATGCATGCACGAGAGAAAGTTAGTGGGACAATTATAAAGAGAAGACGACTATGTGGGTGTAAAAGACTAGGTGAGGTCATAATCAATGTAAAGTTGAATTGAAATATTTGAATAAGAGATCCTGATGTGTGAAACCCATGCATGCATGAATATAGCGGAGATCTGCACTGTGTGGTTTGGAAACGAGCATGTTGTAATGTATACACATTGAACAAGGTCAGACTGATTTGAATTTGAGATACCGATGATAGACATCATTTGGCCACGTCGCATCTGTGCATGGACACACTATTCTAATGGGAGATGACGGGCGGCTTTCGCATCACATATCTATATCTATACCCCTATATATATATATTATATTTTATATTTTTTTATATTGTGTGCGGGTAACTTTAACTTTGAAAGATGGTCGTTGGATGAAGCGAATCCGATGGTCCAAAGATGGCAAATTTGAGCACTACTGGCCGTTGGATATCATCTAGATTCCACCAGATTTCACCACATGTATAATCTAGAAGACTCCCTGGTTGAACTTAATCATAATGCACAAACATCAAAACACAAGCACTTCTTATTTGTTCTAGAATCTTCCGTATCAGAATTGCCCAAATGTTTTTCTACATGACTTGCCATTATTTGTTTTCACTTTATGTCTTACAACGCACAATTCCATGAATCTTAAAATAAATTAGCTTTCTTATAAAAACTATATGATTTTGAATGAAATGAACTATAAGAATTAAACGAACATGTACATCATGCATATATGACTCAAAGCTTACATGCTATAATTTGGTATTTATTCATAATTTGGTTGCCAAATCTCATGCGTGCAATGGACATGTACCTTACTCTAGTCTAAATGGTGTTTGTGTGTGTGTTGTGCGTGTTGAGGTGCAAATTGTCTTTTTTTGGGTACACGTTAAGCTTGTTCTTCTGAAATTTCAAGTCGGGCCTTGCTATGCCGAAAATTCAAGCTAGCGTCTCTGTCTATCGTGCTGCGAAACTCCCGCCTCTTCAACCCGCGCCTTGTTAGCCCGAAATATTTAAGATATATCTTTGTCTCGTCGTGCTCCGACAACTCCCTCCATCTCAACCCGCGCCTTGCTATTCCGAAATTACAAAAATCCCACCTCATGTGAAATCCCGACATGCGAAATGCCCGTGGTACCCCTCAACCGAAAGAAGCGCCTCAAATTGGTGGGGGTACTTTTGTAACTTACCCCACATTTTGGACAAGCGCGTCCCTAAGCCATGGTTCCCCACTGCCATCCCATCCGCCCACCCATTCGTACACCGAGGCCGCGAAAACCCACGACGAAGCCTCACACCCTGCTCCGTCCACCACCCAGCCGGAGCCTCTTCCCCGACGACGTCGTCCACAACAACACCTCGACATCCCTCATCCACCGTACCGGATGAGGATCCGTCATCGATCTCGTGGTCCTGCCGGTTCAGCCACCCCGTCCTCCACCTCCAAGGAGCTGCCCTGACGTTCTCCTCATCTTCCGCACCACCTCCATTCCCACATGACCGTCTTCACCTGCACCACCGGAAGAGCATCATCATCGCCGTTTCCTCGGATGAAGCCACGGCCTAATCGGCGCCACCAAAGAGGTTGTACACTAATCACCGCATTTTATTCTTGATTCGATCTCACGGTGTTGCCGGCTCTCGGTCCCGAGCCGACACGGTGCGGCTCCATCCACGGCGGCATCGCCGGCCACTTCCTCCACGGCGTCGCTCCCTCGGTGGCAACGTCCACATCAGTAGGAGCTGCTGCTGCTTTAGCTCTTGCTCGCGCTGCTGCTCTGCTCTTGCTCTCGGTCCCATGCCTGGTCTGCTCTTGCTATTGCTATTGCTCTTGCTCGCGCTGCTGCTCTCGCTCTTGCTCTTGCTTGCGATGCTGCTCCGATTTAGCTACACTTCAGTTAACTGAATCGACTTTTGGGTTAGTCGATTTTCAGGGGGTGGGGGGGGGGGCTCGTCGGGGTGAAGAAAGAACCAGTCGCAGCGGGGAGGGGGGGCTCACCGGAGAGGTACCCCACTATCTATCTTAGGGTTCAGGGTGGGGGTGGTGGTCGCCGACAGTGGCGGGGCGATGGCGTGGGGATCGCCGGATAAAGCTCGGCACGAGGGGGGGCTAGAGGGATGGCCGGGGCGACAGCGAATCGGCGGTGGGGAGTGTTTTCGGGGCGGGCGGGTCGGTGCACCGCGGGCCGCGGGCGACGGGAGGCTGCTGTTTGGCCGGTGGTGGCTGGCGCCTCAGGGGGGTGGAGGTTGAAGATGAACCGCAAGCCCTTGATTTCGTATCCAACGGCTGCAAAATTGACTGACGAGAGATGAAAAAGTCAGTCGACCGATGTGTGGCCACACCTTGATAGTGCGTTCAGTTTCGACATCAAAATTCAGTTTCGACAGCAAAATTCAGTTTCGACAGTTAAGTTCAGTTTTGACAGTTAAGTTCAGTTTCGACAATTAAATTTAGTTTCGACAGTTAAGTTCAGAGATGAGCGGCTGATATATTTTACATCTAGCACTTTTTGGTTATGTATTTTACGTCATGTATTGGAGATGCTATTAGAATTCCACTCAGATTAATGTTGTTCGTTGTCTCTCTTGTCCTGCTTCAGCCTCGGCGTCTTACAACTCACCGGAGCTGCTCCAACGATGAAACCCTCCATCACAGCGGAGCACTACCTCGGGCTCCATCTCCAGACGCCTAAGATCTTCTTCCCCTCCTCCGATAGCCAAGTCAGCCGGAGCATCCTCACCGGCCAACCCAATCACGCTGAGATCGACATGGCTTCGCCAAAGAGGTTGTACACTTGTTGCATCTCTTTTTTACTCTACATGTTATATATATTGTCCACTGAGCACTCGTAGTAATGGGAAATACGATTATTTTATCCTACTATATGACAAGCAGTGAGGTACCAGGCAACTTAGCTATCCGTGATGGACTCTCTTGAACGCCATCATTATTTATCTCTGCGTGTTTGAGCTGTGCGTTTGTCGATGGGCCTGGGAGTTGAGCTAGTATGGCAGTGGCTTGGGTCCAAAGTAATAGAAGTAGCACAAAAACATTTTTTTAGTGTAGGATTTTCCTTGCTCAAGCCTGCCTACTAGAATCGCCAGTGCTTGAAAGGAAAAGTGAATGAAAAACATAGGAATTGGAAAGTTTCCTATGGTACTACTTTTCATGAATTTGGTGCAAAGGAATGGAGCAAAGGAAAACTGTAGGATTTGTTCCTTTAGTGTCTCCTTGAAAGAAAAACCGTAGGAATTCTAATTTCCGCTTCTCCTCCTTTTCATATTCCTATTCATCAAGCACAAGACTAAGAGATAGTAGCATAATAGCATTATAACCGTACATTTTCTTGTGGTTTGACTTAATCTCACCATGCTTTTTTGCATCCTGTGATCTTCCAATTGTTGTGAATCAAACACCCAGATTGGCAGAAATCCTGTGTTTTTAAATTCTCTGTTTTGCACGTGCATTCCTATCCTATTCCTGTCTATTTCCTATCCCTGCATTGTTAGAATCCTCAAATTCAAACAAGCCCTTACTCAATTACTTCTGTTACAGATATGTGTCAAAGAAAACCTTGTGTGGTTTGTCCTGCTCCTGCGGCGCTGTGTTCCACCCCAGCTCAGCTGCTCCAACGATGGAAGGGTTCACCACAGCAGGGATCCGCTCTCCAGACTGTCTTTCGCCGCCTCAGATCTTCTTCCCCGCCACCGGCAGCCACGACAACTGCATTACCATCATCAACTGAGCAGATGACCTTGAGGACTACACGGTTCCGCAAGAGAGGTCGCACTCTTCCGTGTCTGCTTACGTTATGCGTTGATTAATATGATGACATGCTACATTATCGTCGTGTTCACCTATTAGACTCCGAGTCAGGTCCAAACTAATGCTGAAACTTGAGTTTTTAAATGGTTGTGGGGTACATATTGGGGAAGCAATCAGTACTATCTGTCTTCTATTTGGTTAATATCCGGATTCTACTATGAGTTTCATGTTGGGTGCAAACAAACATTAAAGGAGCCATTATCTAGATTTTTTAACTAAAGCTATTATCTGCCTGCTATCATTGGTTTTGGGTCTATCCACAGTTTGCTACCATCACTCTGGATTTGTGCATGCACTCCTTACATAATCTCACTATATTTTATTCTTATGCATGCTAGTTATTGTACACAATGGAACTGATCATGTAGAGCAAAAGAGACAAGCCTTGCGTGGCAATAAAATTTCATGCAGACGTTGTTCCATGGTGGGTGCAAAGGCAGCCCCCCTCCACCCATTTCGGATCGTAATCAAGAGGAAGATAATTGTTCTGAGGGGGATTTAGAAGGAGAAGACCACTCTTATTTACCCCATGAGGTCTTCGCTCTAACTTGGCATGCTGATGTTAGTAATATCATGAATATGGTGCCTTGCATTGCTTACTATATACATTAAAGATGTCATCTGCTTAGTTTAGACATGCTTTGTGTCAATGCCATCTGTTTAGTTTCTTTATCGTATATGTGAATCATGCAATGCCATCTTGTCTAGCCAGACATCATATATGTGAATTTTGCAATGCCACCCTGGTTAGCCAGTCATCTTATATGTGAATTATATCATGCCATCATTTTTTTATTACGTGTTAAATTTCTCAACAATTTTAGTACATTGAATTACTCTTCCTGTGCATCAGCCATTAGGCACGGTCATGGAAAAATGTGGAGTGGAAACAAGGTCTTCAGAGAAGACAATGCTATCTGATGAAGCGCATGTCTTGCTGGTTACCGGTAGCTCCTCAGAGGAGGATTCAGAGACAGATGACCAGTCATATTTCCCCCCGAGGTGCATGCCCTAACTTGGCAGGGTTATGTTGCTCATATCGTGCGTATGGTATCTTGCATTGCTATGTCATTTGCTTAGTTTAGACATGCTTTGTGTGAATGCCATCTGTTTAGTGTCTAATTACCATATATGTGAATTATGCAATGCCATCTTGTTGCAAGACATTATATATGTGAATTATGCAATGTTATCTTGTTGCAAGGCATTATGTATGTGAATTATGCAATACCGTGCTATTTAGGCAAGCTTCATATATGTGAATTATATCATGCCGTCCTTTTTTTGAATTTCTCATTGCTTTTGTCGACAATGTTTGTATATTCAACTGTTCTTCCTGTGCATCAGCCATTTGAATTGGTGATGAAGAAATCTGGAGTGAAAACAAGGTCTTCAGAGCAGACAATGCTACCTGCTGAAACAGATATCTTGTTGGTTATAGATAGCTCTTCAGAGGAGGATTCAGAGGCATATGACCAGTCCTATTATCCCCCTGAGGTGTATGCTCAAACTTGGCAGGGTTATATTACTCATATAATGCATATGTTGTATAGCAATGCTTAGTTTTTACAATATATAGACAATATTGAATGCCATCTCCTTAGTTGACACATCATATATGCGATTGCCCTCTGCTCACTTCCTTAGTATATAAATCATATATTTGAATTATGTCATGCCATGATGTTTACATAGACAACATGTATCTGAATTATGGCATGCCAACCCATTTTCTAAAGACATAATATAGTTATATCATCTCATCCTGTTTACATAGTCATCATATTTTAAATTATGTCATTCTATCCGTGAATTATATCATGCCATCATGTTTCCATTGACGGCATGTTTGTGATTTATGGCATGCCAACCACTTTAATAGACACATCGTATAGTTATATCATGTCATCCTGTTTACATAGTCATCATATTTTGAAGTATGTCATTGTGTCCTGTTTAGTTAGCCATCATACATGTGAAATTGTGTCACGCTATCCTGTTTAATTAGCCAGCATATATGTGAAATTATGTCCTGCTATTCTGTTTGCTTAGACAACATAAATGTGAATTATTTCATGCCCTGTTTTCTTCCCTACTATCCATTGCACCTATCTATCTTACAATGTCTGTACATTCAATTACTTTTCTTGTTTATCAGCCATTTCAATTGGAGGGAGTGATGGCAGTATCTGTGGGAGTAAAAACATGGTCTTCAGGAAAGATCGTGCTACCTGTCGATGCAGATAGAACCACGGTTGTACTTGCCCAAGAACCAGCCCCACCACACATAACCCACACTCATGCAGATTGTACCCCTACCCAGTTGGACAGAGAACCAGCTACACCCCTTCTAACCCCAACCCCAGTAGATAGACACCCAGTTCCCGTTGACACAACACCGTCTCCACCACAGAGCACCCAAACACGAGCAGTTAGTAAGGCAACTGCAATGCCCAAATCATGAGGACCACCACTCCGAACCCAAAGTCAACGCTTAAAGCAGAAGAAGAATTGTTCTCAGGTCAGGTTCCGTAGCTATGGTTCATACTACTTTGCTCTTGCATCACTGTATATACTGATACCAACTAATTTCAAATTTGAAGGATGCAATTGAAACTCCAATGGCGCAACAGGTATGTTTTAAACCTGTTTCTTCGATGTGTTTGGCTATTTGCTGTTGTAACTTGCTCTATGTTGATTTCAGTTTCAATTGAATAAACAATTATGTTCTCATGCCATGCACATTACAAGTGTTGTTATTGTTGTGTAGTTTCCCACACTTATATTCTGTCTATGTTGCTTTGTCTTAAATAGATATGATTCGAACTGTATCTATCTTGATTTGGCAACATAAACTAGAATGATATAGACCATACAGTGACCATACTACATAGATATATGTTTGTTTCATGTTGTTATCCTGTCCACCTTACTACTGAACTGGTTTACCAAAATGAGTTTCATATACTACATTACCTGAGATGTGTTTGTTTGTTTCTCTTTTATAATGCGGATAAAATATTGGAGAAGAGTACCCTGTTATGCAATGGTAAAGGAAGTAATGCTGATAAGGTTCAAGATAGTGAGACATCCCTATTGGTCTCCAAGAAAGCTGATAAAAACTATATTGAAGACACCGAGACAACCCCAAAGTCCTATCTTGATGTAGTGTTCGAGTTACTGGCTACCACTGCTGGCACCAGCTCTTCGAACTCGTTGCCTAAATCAGTTCGGCTTCTTGAGTCTCAACTTCAAGTTGAAAGATATCGATCAGATGTTATGCGACAGGAAGCCGAAGGACTGAGGAAGTCCCTTCAGAATTCAGATGCATACTTTCTGGTGCAACAGCAAGTGCTGGAGGACTTAAGCGCCAAACAAGAGAAAGTTAATAAGCTTGCCAAGCATCTTGCTAGCATTATGGGTACCCAGGATATTGTTTCTTGAGCTCTTCTGAAGTGGTTTTAGTTCCGGACTTGTTTTGCTGCGGTGTTTATATGCTGCTGTGTTCCCTATATTTGCACTGGTGGCAAACTTTGATGCCCAGTGGATGTAATATGTGTAATAGCCGTGATAGCCTAGTGTAAGTTGCTTGCTTATTTATTTCCTTGTTGTCTTGTTTATTTGTTTGCTTGTAGTCAGTGCAGTTCTTTTTCCGCGGTTTTCTAGTGGCTGCAATAACCTATTTTTTAAAACTAGGCCACAATAACAATGGGCTAATATTTACTGTAGTGACACGGGCCTCCTACAGGCCATAGAAACAGTGGGCCTTCTACGGGCCGTAGAAACAGTGGGCCTTCTACGGGCCGTAGAAACAATGGCCTTCTTCGGGCCATAGAAACAATGGGCCTTCTATGGGCCGTAGAAACAATGGGCCTTCTACGGGCCGTATCATCAATGGGACTTATACGGGCCGTATGATCGATTGGCCAAAAATGGGCCAAACAGACTGCATTCTGGCCGTAAACAGGCTAGAGTTGGAATCGTCCGTTCATGGGCCGACCATAACGGGCCATCGTTAATAGGCCGTATTTGATGACGCTATGAAAACGGCCCAACGTATTAACGGACCACAAACGAGCCGAGTGTAACCACGGGCTGAATTTGGCCCACAAGCAGAAAATGACAGTAACGGGCCGTAAGTAAACGAATGCTGGAAATGAGCCCAAGAATAAATGGGCTCTGAGAAGGCCAACAGATAACATGGACTGGAAACAGCCCAACTGAATAACGGGCTGTTAATGGGTATAAAGTGATACACTGTTCTTTAGGGGCCAGTTTCACCACGGGCCGTTAATGGGTGTAAAGTGATACAATATTCGTTACGGTCCAGTTTCACCATGGGCCGTTAATAGGCCAAGAGTTACATAGGGCCTCATATGGGCCGAAAGACGTCATGGGCCATACATGGGCCAGAAGTGAATACGGGCTGGAATCATATTGGATGGCCTAGATGACGCTACTGGGCCTAATTCGAATAGGGCGTAACGGGCCTTGGGTTAGCGGGCTGTAAATGGGCTATATGCGAACAGGCCATTAACAGGCTTTCCATGGGCCGGGCCGCAATCTTTTGACCAAGTCAAACGGGCCGGACTTTTCACAGGAATGGGCCTCTGTTGGGTCGTGCCACGTGTCGACGTATCATAGGCGCCTTCTGTCGTGGAATTAACATGCCAGATGTCCTTAGTGTCAGGACTTAGTCGCGAGGCCAACGCAACTATGTGGTAGCTTGAGAGGGGTTGATCGGGACGAGAGACGCAACATGCAAGACAAGGATTTAGACAGCTTTGGGCCCCGAGAAACATCATCCGGTAACAACCCTACATGCTGTTTGTGGCTAGGTCTCATTATGCTCATGAGAAGAGTCGCCGTAAGCCGGCTCCCCCTTTGTGTCTAGCCCTAGATATAGTTTCTTGTTGCTTGCCCCTCTTTGGGGAGCCCTGCCCCTCCTTATATAAGTTAGAGGGGCGGGTTACATGTGGAGTCCTAGTAGGACTAACCTATCTTGTACTACAAGCCGGATACAAGTCCGGGTCTTGATTCCTTGTAAGGGAGATACTCCTTACACCTTTCCTCTTAAGCCAGCCTATCATAACGTAAGCCGACCTACTGGGCCTTGGGCCTTGTCGTCCGTTTGACCCACTCGCCGGGTCTCCAGTGAGTCACAATGTCCAGGCGGGTTATATGTAAACCGCCATGTCCAGGCAGATCGCCAGTGAGTCGCCTAGCTCCAGCCGAGTCTTCTGGTGAATCGCCATGTCTGGCCGGGTTATACCTTGCGGCCGGGTTACACCGCGGGGTATATCCCCGACATTAGCCCCCAAGTTTAGCTTGGATTTATCCATGGTAAACTTATGCTGCAAAAATAAACACAAGAACAAATTTGACAGGTTGTGCTCCGGGTTAAGAATTCTTGTAAACCGACACCTGAACATCCTTAAGTCCTTGTCATTTCCTTCTTCTAGAAAATCCGGGTCAATAGACCAGCTTCACAATCAATTTGCTTGTAGAAGAAATATTGTAAACAAATAATCCATCTGAGTCGGCTTCCAAATCACCGGCTTAAAATTATAGGTTTTGAAATACTCATTTGATTTCAACCGGCTTAAAGGTATAGATCTTGCTGAGTTATAATTTCCAAAATGTCCGGGTTATAAAAACTGATAATTCCTGGTCATGATTGTTTCCAACGCCGGTTCATGATTGTTGTCAATGCCGGGTTATGATTGTTGCAGACACCGGGTCATAATGATTGGTGATGCCGGGTCAATCTGGTTTGCTCAAAACTGAAAATTGGAAGATATTTCTCCCTTATATCCATATTACCTGTAGCCCCCAAGTGCCGGGTTGTCATGTTTGCAGCAACCTGGGACTTGTAATTGCCTTATGCTGATAAAACTTCAAACAGTGTAGCCCCCAAGGGCCGGGTCATTATGCAATAATGAGCAGGGACTTTGTAGATATGATCATGTATACTTGAACAGCAACGTGTAGCCCCCAAGGGCCGGCTCATTATGATAAGATGAGTCGGGTCTTCAATAAGGCCAGTAAAATTGACTTTGCATTAGCCCCCAAGTGTCATGGTGCATGCTTGCAGTGACATGAGACTTGCACATTTGATGTAATCTCAACTTGAATAATGTAGCCCCCAAGTGCCGGGTCGTAAGCCTACAGCGACTCGGGACTATTCCTTCCATTGTAGAATAAATCATATCCTTTGATAAAAATAATAGCCATTGCGCTAACGCGACTTTGAAAACCTCAATAATACTGGCTATTGATAATCACAATAGAAAATCCAGCCATGTTGGCTATTCAAGATTTGAATAATATAACCCGGTATGAAAATCTCAATCATTCAATATCATCATGAAAATCCATCCATGTTGGCTATTCAAGATTTGAATAATATAAGCCGGTATGAAAATCTCAATCATTCAATATCATCATGAAAATCCAGCCAGTTTTGGCTATTAAAAACTTGAATACCTCATCGGTTGATAAGTAAACACTGAGTTTAAATACCCGGCGGCTCTTGGCCGACGACGATTTAATTCGCCTTCATTGTAAGCCGAAATTTTTATAACCTGGCAGCTCCTTTGAGAAAAATCCAAAATGGATAATTATTTTGAAGCTTCAATCTTGGTAATGAGCCTGAACTTAATCATTTATATGTCCTATTCCTGCAAATCCTGCAAAGAGTTTAAACAACATATGTCCTGGTGACTTAACGTCAAAAGCCAGGGCGGGTAATCACCCAAATGTAGTCTTATCCTGCACACAAATAGATCACAAGATCCCTATGATCCTTTGAATGATACCGCCGGCTTATGTGACCCGGACAGTAAAGTTGATAACTCAAGTCTGTAAGAGCCGGCACATGTGACAACTCAAATACTTGCGATTGTATAAAAATAGATAAATTTTTTGAGGCTTTTGATTCGAATACGATCAGTAAACCGTCCCAAAGGGGTTAAGCTAAGATTCAAATACGATCATATAGCCCCCAGTGGTGTTGGCTATGCCGATCAAAGTGGATATCGACAGCTATGTTCTCTTTGGTTTGAATACGACCTATGTTTGAATATGAAAACCCCCCAAATGACCACTGTGATATTGAATTTGTACTGCCGGGTTATATGACCTGTGTAATAAGGGTGATAACCCAATCCTTAGAAGCCAATGCTTCCATATAAATGATGGTTGTCATAAGCTGGCAACTTATAGTCAAAAGTCAAGCCGGTTAATCATAAAACACTTATATACATTTGAGATATAATCCCCACAAGGTCTCAAGTTAAGTAATTGTGGCTACAATAAACTTTACCAGAGATAGAATAAAACTTTTTGAGGCTTCTGATTCGGATATGATCAGTAAACCGTTCCAAAGGGGTTAAGCTAAGATGCGAATACGATCATATAGCCCCCAGTGGCTTGGCGATGCCGATCAAGTGGGTATCAACAGCTATGTTCTCTTTGGTTCGAATACAACCTATGTTTGAACAGGAAGCCCCCAAGTGACCATGAGAGTTGTTTAACGATGCTGATTCGTATACGATCCACGTTGATTCCCAAAGGGGTTAAGCTATGATTCGGATATGATCAAGAAGCCCCCAAGCGGGTTCAGCAGTTTGCTAATCAAAAGGGTATCGACAGCTATGTTCTCTTTGGTTCGAGTATGACCTATGTTTGAATAGGAAGCCCCCAAATGACCGTATAAATTTTGGCATTGCGCCGATCAAGAGGGTACTGATGGCTATGCCCGATGAGCAGGAAGCCCCCAAATGACCATAATAAGATAAGCCGTAAAGCAGGATACCCATGTTTTTAACCGGAATTTCTTAAACCGGATATTGAGATCCGCAAAGCTTTGTAAGGGACAAATTTACCTTGCTCCGGATGTTGAACCGGTTTTGAGAGCTTCAAAGCTTTGCGGGAGAAAGATGTCTCTTGAACCGGATTTTAAACCGGAATTTTCATCAGTACGGTAGTGTCCTCCGGAACCGGGTTATCATCCCCTCCCATGACCCGGAATTCCCGAGTCATGTCACTGTAGCCCCTGAGTTTTAAGACTACTCGAGGAGTTGGCTTGAGACTCTCCATATTTGACCGTGATATAAACCGGTATGAGTCATTCAACATCTCAGTGACATAACTTGTCCTGCACTGGAGAACTTGCAAGCCAGAATAATTGCTCTTTTAAAGAAAGCAATATATAATATAAAATATACTGGACGGATTTCACCTGATGTGTTGAGCCGGAATTAATCCATCACAGAGTTGATGATCACTGCGGTAAAGTTGAAATCAATGATGGGTGAGTCGGCCACGGGAGCGGACAGATGAGTCGGCCACGGTGTTGTAAGACGGTGCGGACGAGCAAGTTGTCCTCCTTGTTGTAAAACGGCGTGGTCATAAAAGACGGCGAGTGCATTGTAAACCGGCGCGGTCGCGAGAGACGGCCACGACGTTGTAAGCCGGCGTGATCGAGAGAGACGGCCATGGCGTTGTAACCCGGTGCAGGAGTCTGTTGAGTAACGACAACTACCTGCGCCAAAAGATGTTGGCGTGTCTCCACCTCCGCGGTATAATATCAATTTTTATCATAAATAATTTGCCCTGTATAAACAATATTGAAGACCAAGGCAAAGATAAATTGTTCTTTGACAAAAAACAACATGTGATAATAAAAACAAACTTGGATGGATATCACTTGATGCGTCAGGCTAGTAGTTATCCACCGCGGAGTTGATGATCACCACGGTGAAGCTGAAATTAATCACGGGTGAACCAGCCGTGGCGTCGTAAGCCGGTGCGGTCGGGCGAGTCAATCGCAGGAGCAGTAAGCCACTCGGACGTCGAGTCGGCCACGGGGTGGACGGGTAAGTCGCCCGTCACATTGTAAGCCGGCACAGACGTGTGAATCGACTGGCGCGTTGATGTAGATCGGACCGCAGGGGCGGCGGCTTGCACCCACCTGTTGAACAGTAAGCGGTCGCCGATGCCGTTGAATGATTATGCTACCGCACACTCCATGAATATGGCATTACACCATCTTTATGATGAATCATTGTCCTGCACATAAAGGTGTACATACCAAAGTGATTGTTTTTTGACAAAAAACAATATGCGCTAATAAAATAATCTTAGATGGATATCACCTAGTTTGTCCAGATGACCGATGATCCGTTCAACACAATAGAAACAGCTCAGGCAGACCGGCGACTCAATATAGCCATGGTGGCTTATCACAACAGTGGCGGCTCAATGCGGCCCCGGCAGCCCAACACAACAGAGGTGACTCAATATAACAGAGGCGGCTCAACGCGGCCCCGGCGAATCAATACAACAGAGGCGGCTCAACGCTATGCATTTTTTAACATCGTCTGATCTTTTTAAATCTCATGTGATGGATGAAGGTCCTTTTTTGGAGATTGTGCCAGTGTGCTTTTATATGCAGCACTAGTAGTAAGGCTGTGTAGAAGCAACAGACCGGACCGGATCAATCAGATTTTATAGACTGAACAAACAAGAGCTTGTGACTTCTTCCAGCCGACTCAACGCTTTATTTTCCTTGCGCACACTGATGGAGCTAACTGCTGAGGGGACCGCAGTCCAGAGTGACCACCGTTTAATATTCACAGGCATGTCAAAACAGAAGGCGGGTCGGCTTGAGGAAAACCACTATGGCGAAACCGGGTCACAGCCGTATCCGCATCTGGGTCGTGGAATTTTTTTAGGGTAGCAGTAGCCGCGAACACAGGAAACCACAGCAGCAACTCTCGAGTAATAGATCGACACATCAAGCCCAGTTGGAAATCATCTCTGGACTCTTTAAAAGCCAGGTACAGTACTTTAAAACCAGAGACTCACGTGAGCAACTACTTGGAAAGCTTTATGTGAGATCAATTGCAAGGTAATGATTGGCCTAGGAATCTGTGCCCTTGAGGGGTTTGCTTCTCTGCATAACAAACAGAGACCTTTTCAAAGAAAAAACTGATTTGGAGGTGACTTCAAAGGTCCGAGTAGTAATGGAAGTAGTACTTGCTCATTGTCCTAGGTTTGTTTCTGTACGTAAAAGTACATGTCAATCAACTTGCAGCAGGCTTCAATCTTCACGCCAGAGGGTAGCAATCAGACCCGGTCACTAAATCGGACCTGTTGACGTATACTTGCGGTAAAAAACTCCGGTTGATCTTGGCGACTTGCAGCCATGTACAGACGCAGCCCTAATTCCCGATCTCAATCTCGTATTCATCCTTCCAAAAGTAATCAGCGGAATTAATTAACCCGGCCGACGGCAGACTTTCGGCGCGATTGTTTCATGCCGGCTTTTCTTTATCCTAAACTTGCGAACTTCTCACTCCTTGTGACAGATCCCTTCAAGAACTCAACACCACCGTGCGCAAGCCCCACGGTGGGCGCCAACTGTCGTGGAATTAACACGTCAGATGTCCTTAGTGTCAGGACTTAGTCGCGAGGCCAACGCAACTATGTGGTAGCTTGAGAGGGGTTGATCAGGACGAGAGATGCAACACGCAAGACAAGGATTTAGATAGCTTCGGGCCCCGGGAAACATCATTCGGTAACAACCCTACATGTTGTTTGTGGCTAGGTCTCATTATGCTCATGAGAAGAGTCGCCGTAAGCCGGCTCCCCCTTTGTGTCTAGCCCTAGATATTGTTTCTTGTTGCTTGTCCCTCTTTGGGGAGCCCTGCCCCTCCTTATATAAGTTAGAGGGGCGGGTTACATGTGGAGTCCTAGTAGGACTAACCTATCTTGTACTACAAGCCGGATACAAGTCCGGGTCTTGATTCCTTGTAAGGGAGATACTCCTTACACCTTTCCTCTTAAGCCAACCTATCATAACGTAAGCCGGCCTACTGGGCCTTGGGCCTTGTCGTCCGTTTGACCTGCTCGCCGGGTCTCCAGTGAGTCACAATGTCCAGGTGGGTTATATGTAAACCGCCATGTCCAGGCAGATCTCTAGTGAGTCGCCTAGCTCCAGCCGAGTCTTCTGGTGAATCGCCAAGTCCAGCCGGGTTATACCTTGCGGCCGGGTTACACCGCGGGGTATATCCCCGACACCTCTATCCAATGAGTGGCACTACAAGAAATATGTCAACTAGTGACCTTCTATCAGTGACCCTGGAAGAATTGGTCATAGATCTATGACCATTTGAGACCAATTGGTTAAAAGCTGTTCGGGGGGCTCCAAACCCTAAACCATTGCGACCATTTTGGTCAGAAAGGTCGTAATTTCCTTACACCAAATGGTCACAATGCAAACAGGGCTGGTCCGCTGCCTTATTTCTAGTTGTTAACGACCAAAATAGATGGTCATAGCCTTGTAGATTGTGGTTGGTTGTGATGACTAGGCGCCATCTCATTAGTTTTGCCTATGTGTCATGTCCATGTGTCAATTATTGCCCTAGGTTGTGAAGCAACCTATATTTATGTTATTCCAAAAATTCCCAAAAAAATCTCATAAATTGTTTGGATCATATCTTCATCAAATATGTCAAAAACCATCCCGGCCTAGTTCAAAAATAACTCAACAATATTCATTTTCCTATTCTGTTCAGAGCAGCACTTTGTGAAGGAAGTGTTATTTATATATTCTTGATTTCCCTAAAAATTTGTGAAGATGATCTTCTTAGTAACTGATCATCCTCAGCCAAAACTCATGCCCATTAGCCATGTGCATTTCCCGTACCGCAAATCAAACACTTGGCTGCTTATTCATGTTTGAGCATCGATCGGTCTCCTCGTGATAATCTTATGTTATAATTTTCTTCCTAGCATCTACCTGGGGAGTGAACAACCCACTAGACATGGCTAGGCCTCCCAGAATGCATGGCAACACCACGGTCACGCGGTGACCAAGCGGCGGGCATGCGAGCTTATGCGCTCTAGAGTTGGGGCCCTCAGCCACTGTCCAAACCTCGATGTCTCGCCATAAAACCATGTATTTATGATTAAATAGATACTTATTTACCTAGAAATGATTTTTGGAAAAAATAAATAGCAAACTATGAGGCACCCGCAGTTCAAATTTGACCCGCTTCCACCTGAATCAGCGGGAATTTGTCTTTTTCACCAGAGGTGGATCAAAACTTCTGACACCCAACCATTTTGTCAATTGTGCATTATATATGGCCTAGTATTTTATAAAATTGATTAGCTCCAATTTTGAAACAAATATATGGTAGGTCCTTCACAAAAAAAACTCATTTCAGGCACTCAGAAAATGGAAAATGGTTTTTCCGTCCAAAGAAAATGAAAACTTCCTTAGGCAACATTGTTTTCCATTCCAATATGCACCCTTGTGCACAATATGAGATCATTTGAACAAACTATGCCATGAATGTGGCCATAAGATTGATCATTTGGCTTGAAAGCCAAGAATCTTCACACTTGATAGCTCATTTCTGAGAACACTTTTTTAAAATAATTACCATATTACAAGTTTATTATTTTTCCTGGAAACTTGGTCACATATAATGACACAATGCGAAGGTTTTCCAATTTTTTAATTTTTTTATTTTTTTGTGCCCGTTTCAAAATGTGGTCAAAGCGGCGGGCTTGACCGTTCCTAGCTAGTGGTTGAATCTTGGAATTTTTTGGTGTTTCTATGATTAAATAGATACTTATGTACCTATAAATGATTTTTTGAAAAAATAAAGAGCAAACTATGAGGCAGCTACAGTTCAAATTTGACCCGTTTCCAGCTGAATCAACGACAATTTGTCTTTTTCACCAGAGGTGGATCAAAACTTTTGACACCAAACCATTTGGTCAATTGTGCATTAAATATGTCCTAGTATTTTAGAAAATTGATTTGGTACAATTTTGCAACAAATATATGGTAGGTCCTTCACAAAAAAACCTCATTTCAGGCACTCGGAAAATGGAAAATGGTTTTTTCGTCCAAAGAAAATGAAAACTTTCTTAGGCAATATTGTTTGCCATTCCAATATGCACCCTTGTGCACAATATGAGATCATTTGAACAAGCTATGCCATGAATGTGGCCATAAGATTGATCATTTGGCTTGAAAGCCATGAATCTTCACACTTGATAGCTCATTTCTGAGAAAACTTTTTTAAAATAATTACCATAGTACAAGTTTATTATTTTTCCTGGAAACTTGGTCACATATAGTGACACAATGCGAAGGTTTTCCAATTTTTTTGTTTTTTTTTTTGAATTTTTTATGCCTATTTCAAAATGCGGTCAAAACGGCGGGCTTGACCGTTCCTATCTAGTGGTTGAATCTTGTAATTTTTTGGTGTTTATATGATTAAATAGATACTTATGTACCTATAAATGATTTTTGGAAAAAAATAAAGAGCAAACTATGAGGTACCTGCAGTTCAAATTTGACCCGCTTCTAGCTGAATCAGCGGGAATTTGTCTTTTTCACGAGAGGTGGATCAAAACTTTTGACACCCAACCATTTTGTCAATTGTGCATTAATATGTCCTGGTATTTTATAAAATTGATTAGGTCCAATTTTGCAACAAATATATGGTAGATCCTTCACAAAAGAACTCATTTTGGGCCCTCGAAAAAATGGAAAATAAATTTTTCGTCCAAAGAAAATGAAAACTTCCTTAGGCAACATTGTTTGTCATTCCAAGATGCACCCTTGTGCATGATATGAGGTCATTTGAACAAACTATGCCATGAATGTGGCCATAAGATTGATCATTTGGCTTGAAATCCATGAATCTTCACACATGATAGCTCATTTCTGATAACACTTTTTTAAAATAATTACCGTATTATAAGTTTATTATTTTTCCTGGAAACTTGGTCACATATAATGACACAATGCGGAGGTTTTCCAATTTTTTGATTTTTTTTGAATTTTTTATGCCCGTTTCAAAATGCGGTCAAAACGCCGGGAATGACCGTTCCTAGCTAGTGGTTGAATCTTGTAATTTTTTTGGTGTTTCTCTAATTAAATAGATACTTATTTACCTAGAAATGCTTTTTGGAAAAAATAAAGAGCAAACTACGAGGTAGCTACAGTTCAAATTTGACCCGCTTCCAGCTGAATCAGCGGGAATTTGTCTTTTTCACCAGAGGTGGATCAGATATTTTGACACCCAACCATTTGGTCAATTGTGCATTATATATGGCCTAGTATTTTATAAAATTGATTAGGTCCAATTTTACAACAAATATATGATAGGTCCTTCACAAAAAAACTCATTTTGGGCACTCAAAAAAAATGAAAAATGAATTTTTCATGGATCAAAAGCATTTTACATAAAATCATTTGGTCAATTATACATAAAATTTGGTCTAATACATAGAGTTGGTAGGTTCGTCACGACAAAAATATTTTTTATACTTCAACAATGAGAAATTCTTTTCTCCTGCAAAAGAACTTATTTTTAATCATTTACGACCTATTTATATGGTCATAAAATCATCAAGGCCTTTATTGCATTCTGATTGGTCCACGAGCACCTCACGCGGATCATGCCCGACCACCGTTGGATAGGCCTGGATCCGACGGCAGCCCTCTTCCCCCACCCCCTCTACCCCTCATCCCTCTCATCCCCCTCCCGAATCAGCGCAGCTCTCGTCCCTCGTCCAAACCCTAGCCGCGCCCTCCTCCGTGCGCCGCCGCCCCCATCGATTCCGCCCAACACCGCCAATCCCCTTCCACCTCTTCCACCCATCCCCTCGCCGCCACCCACCTCCGCCACCCACCAGTCCCCTCGCCGCCACCCACCTCCGCCACACCTTCCCTCCCCACCTCAGATCCTCTCCCCTCTTCCCACTCCCAGATCCAACTTCCCACCGCCACCTCCGGCGCCCAATCCCGGCGACCTAAGGCGGGATTCGAGCAGTTCCACCGGGCTCTCCTCTGGCCGCTGCACCGTCTTCCCTGACGTCCTTGGCGAGGTTCATCTCATCCCCATCCCCTCCTCCTCCTCCTCCTCTACTTTTCCCTTCCCTCTCCGTCACCTCGCGGCCTCTCTGTTTCATAGGGAATGAATAGGAGCTCCGGCCAAGGCCATGGACGCCACCAGCAGAAGCTCCGCCTTGGATCTAAAGAGGAGGGTTAGCCTCCCGCGGCGCCACCCATCCGTCCGGAGAAGTTGCCCCTTCGACCATCCCCTCCCGCCTAGCAGCAACTCCCTCCCTGGAGCAGCCGCTCGCGCCCAAACCATGGAGATATAGCCTTGTTCGTCCCTCCCCTCCCTTATCTTCTTATGCTGGATTTGTTTCTTCATCTCCCGATCTGATCGTGTGGTCTCTGCAGGAAGTTTGCTTTGCTCCCATCGCCACGGTGCTGCACCTGTGAAGGACACACCGCTGCTGCCCATCAAGGTCATGCCCAACAATCACCACACCATCAAGCCCACCCTGCTACCAAGGTGATTTACCTCCCCTCTCTCCCCTATATTCATTTTAGTTTGGCCGGTTCCCTGATGCGCCCAGTGTGTTGTTTTGGTGGAAATTGGCTGCTAGTTGAGATTCAATACCGCTCATATGAACTGGCTAAGAATTTTTTTTCAAGTAAAGTATCAACATGTCCGCAGAAGTAACACAGTAAGATGCGAACTTACATACTAGTGCACTTGCTTCAGTTTAATGCTCCCTCCGTCCGGAATTACTTGTTGCTCAAACAGATGTATCCAGCACTATTTTAGTGCTACATACATCCGTTTGAGCGAGAAGTGATTCCGGATGGAGGGAGTATTCGTTGCAAACTGGTTAGGCCAGCATGCATGTGTGTGGTTGTACAACAATTTGAGCATGAACATAGCACACTTTTCATTTTTTAAATTTATTACATGGAGGAGCAGTATCAAGTTTTCTTGCTGGAGATTGTTCATGAACTGAAGGTGTGCTCAAAGGAACTAACTTGCAATGCCATAGTTGATTTCATACCATGTTTCACATAACTTGCAGTGTTCTTCTCCTTGCAGTGTTCTGGAGCAGTGTTCAAGCTATAAAAATTAAAAATTGAACAAGCCTGTGCAATTTGTGTAGCCTAAATAAGATATCTGTTTCTCATTACATTCTTTGAATATGATTTCTTGCTTATAGTCAGAATGTCATCGCTAAAAGAAAGTCAACCAGTTCTTTGGCTAAGTGTTATATTCTTTAATTTTCTATCATGTTTGTCCCCCTTGTTTAACATTTTCCATGCTCTAGTTTTGTGATAATATATTAGAATAGTTGATGCTTGTTGTGTGAGAGGAAGATATGTCACCACCAGCAGAATAGCAATTTGGCGAAATATGGTGCTTGTTTATTGTTGTGATGGATACATCCAAGACAATTATTGCGGCTTCATTAGTGGGGTGTATTTTTGTTTCATTCAATATCTGATCTGATTATAAACATAACCATAGGACGTATTTAGATGGGTGTATTTAGTGGGTTGTATTTAGATGGGTGTATATAAAAATGATTTGATATTCTCTTCCTTGGTTTCCTGATGCACTCCTATTCCACAACCACAGGGACAACACATCAATTGGGGACGAGCCGGATGGGGCCAACAAGCCTAGGAGGAGGAGGAGCTCCATCCGCAGCAGCTCATGCTCATGGAGGAACAAGTCTGAATCATTGATGTTACTCTGCTGTCCTGGAGTCACCATCCGCAGCAACCATGGTAGTATTTCTTCATGCATTTACTTTCAGAAAGCATGTGCAGTTCTTCATAGTAGTATTTCTACCTGAAACTCAATCTGTGATTTACCCCTAATGTTTGCTTGTTGGCAATTTGCCACTGCCCATCATGTTCTGAATGGCACGCATTTTGTCATTTTGTCATTTGGGACGTGTTATAGTTCTGTTAAGGCGTTAACACTGTTTGTATGCCTTCCTCGATTTGCTTGTAAACTTTACTCTCCCCAAATTAGCATTACGGGTGCAAAACTGTTGGGGGGCAGCTCACTGCTAGTGTAGTTGCTAGTTAGTGATTATGTATGTGGTTGGGCATCGTGTTTGTTTCTATTGCACCAGGGAATATTGAATCATACTTGTGCTGTATATAAAATGGCTCTCCCGGTGGTGCTGACAGTGAATGATGGCATGACAGGTCTCCATTGCAGCATACGTCTGCTTTGTTTCCTTCCTTCTTGTTAGCTAGAATGCTCCAATTCCTTAAATGTGTTTGGATGAATTCTCTCCTGTCATATAAAGTACCTATGCTGCTTGAAGGATTTGGTACACCTGCACGTCTGCCTCCTTACTTCTTATGACAGACACTTAATCGTCATCTTGTTTGGTTGCACCGTGTTGATACAATTTCTTTAGTAGACAAGCTTGGAAACTTAGACTATAGACTGTTAACTATAGACTGTGAAACTGCTACTGATTTAGACTACAAATTTTCTACAGAATGTTATCTTTACCTGCTGCTCTTATACCTTACCAAAACAAAAATAATTCTAACTAGGAGTAGTTTTTTTGTTCAGATTTTGTATTTATTACTGCTCACATATTGTCGTGATTTACTTTTTGTACTGAATAGATCTTTCTGATATTCACAAGTTTTAGCGATCAGCCGTAGCTCTTTCATCAAAGGTGCATGGTGCAACCGAGGACAAGCACTTCATGTCCAACCAAAGTGCATGGTGCTTGCAATTGAGGAATAGGAGGTCCATGAAATTTGAAGTTCAAAGCCGGATAGCCCTACTTAGCAAAGAGTTGTCTCTTTTGTTTGACTCTAAATATTGTTATATTGTAATAGTAGGCATATTTGGGTTGTAATAGACTATGTACAGATTGTAGTAGACTTATTTAGTGTTATTTGAAGAACTACATTTGTACTGCTCCGTTTGAAATATTGATTATGTATGTGATTTGAAAATGTGTGGAATGAAAACCTGACTTGTGGGGGCCACTTATGAGAATAATCCGAGCAATTTTGAATTTTCTGTCAAGTGGGCCTAATGTGTGAGAAGATGACAAATGGGATCAGCCCCAAAATATAATGGCCCAAACAATTTTAGAAGGCCCCGGCCCAGAAACAAATAAAAGGCTGAAATGAAAAAAACAATAAATGGGCTGAATTAATGGGCTAGGCCCATGTAAAAAACCGAATTGGACCGGGCTGATTCTTGTGCCACATCAGCTTGCCACGCTGGATGCCTACGTGGCCTGGGGAGGCTGCTAGTGACCAAAACAATACAGTAGGCATATTTTGGTCATAAACGTCCACGACCTTCTCACAGAGAAGGTCGCTATAGTCAGTTTACGACCGCCAGCTTTTGACCTTCTGTTTTTGGTCGCAAAAAGGTCGCAAATGAAAAACCATGACCTTTCAGTGACCAATAGTGGTGGTCACAAGTTGACATATTTCTTGTAGTGTGGATAACATCTGTCCCAGTAATGAGCCGACACGTGTTTCCTCCAGCCAATGATGATTTTACATGTGGAAAATCCCCATTGGTCGGGGTTGTTAACTGGTTATCGGATCCAAAACCCGACCCGATAGCTTAACGGCGTTCCGTTACGGTGGATGCCACGTGTCGGTCACCCTTGATGAAAGCACTTCTGTGACGCGCGATTTATCGTCATGGAAGTGGACACTTCCGTGATGATAATTTTGGTAATGTCATGGAACACTTTTATGACAGCACAGGTATGACTATCTTGATTCTGTCATAAAATCGTCATGGATGTACATGCATGACAGAAAACGCGACCTACTGTGACAAACACGTATCATCACGGAAGTGTATTTTTTTGTAGTGTCACTTGATGTTGGTTCATTGATACCTCATTTCCCCATACGCAAAAAGGGTCGAAGCGCGGATCTTTACCAATGACATATGTACCTAAAAGCACCAAGTTAATATTAGAAGATAAACACCAATTGCACAATGATGTAGTACAACACTCTTTTATAATATCGTATAACATCCAATATACTCACATACTAGATGAATTAACATCTTATATTATGGGCTGGAAGGAGTTTATTGCATTCTTACAAATTATCGGTTGATTAACTTCTGTTGTATCCATGGGTTAGAGTTAGTTTGAGCTAGTTCGGGCTCAAATAGACCTAAAGTATATCTAAACATGAGGGCTAGTTTGAGCTAGTTGCATCTATAACCCACCCAAAAAACTGTCCAACCCAAGAGGTGCTAATTGGAGCTAGTTCTCCTAGTGCATTTATTGTCAATCTAAGTATCTAATCATGTCATCCAAACACCTATTTGGATGGAGTTAGTTCAGGGTTAGTCATGAGCTAGAAACTAACTCTAACCTCTAAGCTAAGTTGAGTATCCAAACAGGGTTGTGTTGTTGTTGTTGTTGTTGTTGCTGCTGCTCTTCTACGTGTATCTAGACATCATCAGAACATTAACGTAACACTCTTCCTTGTTGCTATGTAGCCTAGGATTGCATATGCAGACATTAAGTACAGTGCATATTGCTATGTAGCCTCAGATATATTACATATGGCCCTAGTTAACCTAATGATAAATGGGTTGCAGATATATTCAGTTAAAAGTCCGATTCACCAATTAGTCCCTTATCAGCCCCCAGCCTATATGGTACCAGCTAACGATATCCTGAATAGTGAGCATATATAAGCCATGGGATGAAA
Source organism: Triticum aestivum (assembly GCF_018294505.1). Lineage (NCBI taxonomy): Eukaryota > Viridiplantae > Streptophyta > Magnoliopsida > Poales > Poaceae > Triticum > Triticum aestivum. Next base: position 129,451,783 of record NC_057813.1, on the reverse strand, counting down.
CTAACCTCGATGGAAAACTGCAGTCGTTCCCAAAATTGTCCTGTGTAGGGACATCGAGAAGCACGTTAAGCACAACAGGCTAAACATCAACCAAAATTATCCATGGCAGACAAAATAATCTCCAAAAGATAGCTTCAGTGTGCAGGTTTAAGCATGCTAGTAAAGCAAAACAAGTGAAAAGGTGACTGCAACAGGCCTAACATTTAACAACAAGCAAACATAGTCATTCAAACTGGTATTGCGCGGGTCTAAGTACACTGGTTATTGTTAAATAAAAATGGAAAGGCGTGTTTACCTACAAGATGCAGCAACCAAACGTAGTCATTCATGCCCTGTTTGTTTCAGCTTCGCTTGGATTTTAATCACCTATGGAGTCGCTTCAGTGGCGAAGCTGTTTCTGCGAATCAGCTTCACCATTGAAGTACACTTTGAGGTGCTTCAGGAAATTGCACTAAAAATGACCCAAGTCCAGATTCAGCTTCACTCGCAAAGCTGATTCCAAATAGCTGTTTGTTTCAGATTCCAGATTTGGCTTCACTGGCAAAGCTGAATCTGGTCCAAAAATCCGAAACAAACAGGGCCATAGTGGTATTGTTGAAACTGGTCCTGATGAAATTGAACTGCACAGTTCATACTTGCACATATAGAACATCACGTTGTGAATAACTAGAATAAACAAAGGCATACTACGAACAACCAAAAATAGCATTTGAAACTGGACATATGCTAACTACAAACAACAGAACAATCAAAAAACTTTAAAAGAGGCATATGCTAGCTATAACAGGCTTAACAACAAGAAAATATATGCATTCCTATCGGTATGTTTAAAACTGGATTGATGAAATGTACTACACAGTAAATAATTGCACACACAGAGCATCGCATTGTGAACAACTGAAATAAACAAGGCATACTGCAAAGAACCAAATATAGCAATTAAAACTGGACATATTCTCCCTACACTACAAAAGGGACTCGACAAAACAAATCATGGGTTTCCCCCTATGAAGAGGCATGGCAAAACAAATCATGTGTTTCCTCACTTGTCACAGATGGGATTGTTCCCGTGTGAAGAGAACAGACCCTGGATGCGCTCCATGTTGTCGCAGATGGGCTCCTTCCCCTGGGAAGAGCACGACTGTAGGGTGCCCTCCCTGATGTCACAGACGGGTTCTTTCCCCTTGGAAGAGCAGATGGGCTCTTTCCCCTTGGAAGAGCCGGAGAGGGTGCCCTCCTCGTGGTCGCCGTCGATGAGGTCCAACTTGGAAGCCGTGGATCCCAAGCCAGCGTCGCAGAACATGTCCTTCAGAAATGACAGAAGGGGCCCAATGGCGATGTAGGATGGCAAGTTGTTGACAGTGAGCCAGAGGAGATCAGCGGTGGGGCCATGCATGAGATCGACAACGGTTGAACCCGAGGGGTTCAGGGTGGGCCACTTAACCTGTGACATAGCCTGCCTCAGGCTGCCGCTATCCATGACCTCGATGTCACAGCCGGCGGAAGAGATATGCCCACATACTCTAGCCCACTGCTTGAGTTCCTGCTGCCAGTAATGGTCATCAGCTTCCTCGGTGACATCGGGCAAAGAGACCACGATACACCTTTTTTGGGCCAGTCGCTCCTCGAGATCCACGGGAAGTGTCGTGGAATTAACACGTCAGATGTCCTTAGTGTGAGGACTTAGTCGTGAGGCCAACGCATCTATGTGGTAGCTTGAGAGGGGTTGAGCGGAATTGAGAGACGCAACACAAGACAAAGGTTTAGACAGCTTCGGGCCCCGGGAAACATCATCCGGTAACAACCCTACATGTTGTTTGAGGCTAGATCTCATTATCATCACGAGGGAGTCGCCGTAAACCGGCTCTCCTCTAGTTGTGTCTAGCCCTAGAGATTGTTTTCTTGCTTGTCCCTCTTTGGGGAGCCCTGACCCTCCTTATATATGTTGAAGGGGCGGGTTACATGACTAGTCCTAGTAGGATTAAGATTACTCTGTTACAAGTGGAGTCCTAGTCTTGCTTCCTTTGTAGGAAAATATTCCTTGTGCTTTCCTCATAAACCGGCCCACCATAGCGTGATCCGGCCTTCCATGAACCGACCGTTGGGCCACCGGGTCTTGTCGCTCCTCTGACCCGCCTGCCGGATTACCAATGAATCTTAAACCGCCAGGTCCAAGTGGGTCGCCGGTGAATCGCCAAACTCTAGCCGGGTCATACATCCGGCGGTTTATACCGCGGGGTATATCCCCGACATTAGCCCCCAGTTTAATTTGGATTCATCCATGTTAAACTGATTTGCAACATAAACACAAAAACCAATTTGTCGGGTTCTACTCCAGTTTAAATATTCTTGTAAACCGACACTTGATCATCCTTAAATCCTTGTCATTTCTTCCTTCTAAAACATCCGAGTCAATAGACCAGTTTCATAATCAATTTGCTTGCAGAAGATATTTTGTAAATAAAGAATCCATTTGAATTGGCCTTCAATGCTCTAACTTGACAAAAATATTAGTCTTTGAAATATTCAACTGATATCCAGCCGGCTTGAAGATGTAAAACTTGCCGATTTATGATTACCACCATTGTCGGGTTATAAAAACTGATAATTCCGGGTCATGATTATTGCCAACGCTGGTTCATGATTACTGATGACATCGGGTTATGATTGTTGCAGACACCGGGTTAATCTGGTTTATTCAAAACTGAGAATTTGGAGATTTTTCTCCCTTATATCCATATACCTGTAGCCCCCAAGTCTTGAATAGAATAAAGTGATGATTTGAGACTTGTTTCTATATAATTACTGCCACTTTGAAGAAATCCATGTTGTTCATCTCAGTCACTAGCAAAAAACTGAATACTCCATATATGTAGCCCCCAAGGGCCGGGTCATTATGCAATAATGAGCAGGGACTTTGTAAATATAATCATGTAAACTTTGAACAGCAACGGTGTAGCCCCCAAGGGCCGGCTCAGTAAGATAATATTGAGCTGGGACTTGATATATACTTCAATGAAAATAACATCATATGATGTAACCCCTATCATGGGGCTTGAATCCACGTCGACAAGGTTAAGTGCCTTGTGCTTTACCAACTGAGCAGTGGACCCTTCAATATAATGATAAAAAATCTTTGTACCTTGAATAGTTGACAGGAGCAATTGGTAGCCCCCAAGGGCCGGCTCATCAGGATGTGATGAGTCGGGTCTTCAATAAGGTGAGCAAACAATGACTTTGCATTAGCCCCCAAGTGTCATGGTGCATGCTTGCAGCGACATGAGACTTGTGTATTTGATGTAATCTCAACTTAAATAATGTAGCCCCCAAGTGCCGGGTCGTAAGCCTGCAGCGACTCGGGACTATTCCCTTCGTTGTAGAATAAATCATATCCATTGATAAAATAATAGCCATTGCGCTGAAGCGACTTTGAAAACCTCAATCATAATATTGGTTATTGATAACCATAATAAAAATCCAGCCATGTTGGCTATTAAAGATTTGAATAATATACCCAATGATTTATAAGCGCATGATTCCAACGGTGCAATCCAAATATATACTGGCGACTTATAGTCTAAAGCCAGGCCGGGTTAATAAACACCGGTGATTTGTATTTATGCTTTACTCAACCTGTTTCTGCATACAACAAGTTTAAAGTGTCCTGGCGGTTTACCGTCGGACGGGTCATAATGCCCAACATATAACCCGGGTTTATAACCAAGGCTGCACTTAAGAATAATCAAATATGAAATATATCATACCTGTGACATTGAATCACATTGTTGGTTTACCAACTTTTTGTAGTAAGGGTGATAACCCAAACCTTGAGTATGATAACTCCCCTCATATTTTGCCGGTTTGTAATAAAACCGTGCCGGGTTGTAATAAACACCGAATGATCATCCTGGCGACTTATAGTCAATGCCAGACCGGGCTAAGAAAACTCGGGTTTACAATTGAGTTTGTACTAACAACTGATAGTTGAAAGCTTGTGCCGGGTTAAGAAACGTCGGACTGATGAAATGACTTATAGTCAGGCCGGGTCAATGGACGCCGGTTTACCTTAAAACCTTATCAAAGGATAAGAAACCTTGACAAAAAGAAAATGAAAAAACTTGTAGTCGAGGCTTTTCAAGGGCTGCCAGGCCCAAATTCGAGGCTTTTCATGGGCTGCCAGGCCGCTGAGTTAAACCATTTGACAAAACCTTTTAAGATGGGCCTCCAACTAACCAATCGTCGTTTTAACTTTGACAAGTTCAGGGTCTCAATGAGAGTAACTATCAAACGTTCGGCGGGTCATGCCTGGATTACCTAGATAGGAGTGGCTTACTTGATGAAGGCAGGTTAACCCGGGGTTTTAGGTAAATATACCAGGCTTCCAAGCCGTGGGTCGATACCCAGCTACAAGGGTCCTTTCAAACTCTTTGTTACTTTACACAAAGAGCCCCCAAGTAACGTGATGAGTTGTGCTCAATGGGTGCCTATGTTTAGCAACAATACTCTCTTTGGCCCCTTGGGTGTGAAGCTCCCAAGCTGTATTGTGGCATGATAGCCGGTTTAATGAACAAAACAGGACGTCGCTTTGTAAGCAGAAGCCCCCACATGATAAATAATATGATAAGCCAATAAGGCAGGATACCCATGTTTGAACCGCGCATCATGGCAGCAGGTCCTCTTCGGCAACCTTTAACTTTTTGCAAGAGATAAATTCTTCTTGAACCGGGATTTTGAACCGGATATTGAGAGCTTCAAAGCTTTGTGGGAGATACCTTTCCCTTGAACCGGATTGTAAACCGGAATCTTCATTTTTAGCCGGAAATTTTCTGACAACCTTTAAACTCGAACTTGCGAGAAGTTAATTCCTTCTTAAACCGGAAATTCTTAAACCGGGTTTGAGAGCTTCAGAGCTTTGTGGGAGATAGATTTCCCTTGAATCGGATTGTAAAACGGTTATTTGAGAGCTTCAATGAGACTGACTTCCTTAGAACCTGATTTTTAAAATGGAATCCTTTCTGATGACCCGGAACTTCTTCCTTAAACCGGGATTTTATAACTGTCATATCCTTTCTGAGCCGGAAATTTTCTGACGGCCTTTAAACTTTCATTAATATAACAGTAGCCTCCGGGACCGGGTTATCTTTCCCTCCATCGTCCTGGGGTTCTTAAATTTGCTGAAACTAGCAAGATTTGTTGAGTCATGTCATCGTAGCCCCCGAGTCTCAAGGTGACTCGAGGAGTTGGCTTGATATAAACCGGCATAACTTGTATATCATCGGTGTTGACAGCACGATTTGAATCCACAGAAGGTTGAGGTGACTGCGGCGGGTTATAAATGATCCCGTATGAGCCTTGTCAGCAACTCGGCCAATGGTTCCTTCCAACTGGCTATTTGAAATTAACCAAACTGTAGTGGCAGCGACTTGCGTGCCTGCCCACTGGGCCACGTAGTGCAGACGGCGGTTGATAGTATATGATAATTTGCCTCCAATTTGAAAGAAAACCGGGCTACCCAAGCTGTGACTTGCTTTATACTCAATAAACACCTCATGCAGACAAGTCTGGCCCGGTGTGTTGATGTAGACAAGGCCGCGAGAGGCGGACAGAAAAGATGACCTCCGCATTAGAGGTGGCTCAAACAGATGAACCGGCCACGGTGTTGTAAACCGGCGCGGATGGGTGAGTTAACCACATTGTTTTGATGCAGTGAACAATTGTCCTGCATCAACAATGTTGCAGACCAAGACAAAGATAAACTGCTCTTTGACAAAAATAAATATGTACCAATAAAATATATTTTAGATGGATATCACCTGATGTGCCAGGCCGGAAATAATCCGCCATGAAACTGATGATCGCTAGGTGAAGTTGAAGTCGCTCACGGGTGAACCGGCCGCTGCGTGGTAAACCGGCACGGATGGGTGAGCCGGCCGCGATGTTTGTAAGCCAACGCGAACACGTGAACCGGCCGCAAGGGAGGACGGGCGAGTTGTCCGTGGCGTTGTAAGGCGGTGCGGACTCATGAGTCAGCCGCTGGCACGGACGGATGTAAACCGAACAGCGGGCAGCGACTTGCATGTATATCCGTTGAGCAGCATGGTACGGGCGAGTGCTATTACCAAAAATAATGTTGGCGCATACCCCTTTACGACATCTTTGTAATGAATAATGGTCCTGAAAAACATATTGCATGAAAAAGTAATTGTTTTCAGATGAAATAATGTATGTGATGAAAAAATAAAGGGAAAATAGCACCTGATATTTGTTATCGGGTGAACACGGATACTGGCGCCGTATAATGCTGGATGTAGTTAGACAGTTTGTTGTCTGAGTACTGGTACTCCCATACCATGGCCTTCACGAGGATAACAATAAGTGCATTGCTTTAATCCCTGTGCAATTTTTGTTCTGGCGGCTCATGGGTTGAACGGATAGGACAAAGGGCATGCAACACCCTTCCGTGCACGCGGGAAGCACTGCTGCGCTCCTCTCTTCGAGGTTTGACCCTGGACGGCGTGCACGAGCAGAAAAAACGAGCAGCTGGGCGTAGCGCGTGGAGCCACAAGGTTCCTGATGCTCCAGCTTCACGTTTTGTATCGCTCACTAGCTTATGTACACGCGCACTACCGCGATGGTATCAAAGAGATAACCATAAATGATGATTTGATGGATTGCTAGAGTAACGCGCGGAACTCTAATGGAAGAGCCTTTTGCACTATCTCAAAACACTAGTGCCCATGGTCACTGTCCGCGGCGAAGACGGAAAAGGCTCGGCATAGATGAATCCGAGGGCGGCTCGTGGCCGTTCTGGTGGAAGCATCGCAGGGCCGGGCCACAGCAGAGGTAGAGACTTGTGGCCAGGGCGGCTCAGGCGTGGCAAGGTCCGAAGGCGACTCAGCCGCGACAAGAGTTCAGTGGCGGGTTGACTCAAAGGCAGCCGACAGACTTGGGCCGCGCCCGCGACCACAGCGGCAGAGGCGAAACGGATCAGCCTAGGCGGGTTACGCAAGCCAAGGTGGCGAAGGTAACAGGCGACGCAGGCCGCATGACGATGGCACAGGTCACGGAGGCATCGCGGCGGCTCGTCGCATGATGTCTCAGCGAGGACAGGCAGATCTGGCCACCGGGCATCACGCGGGCGGGCGCAGGAGTTCAGATCGTGACTGGCTCCGTTTCCAGATCGTCGCTCCCTGCTCTTTTTTTAACCATCAGTCTATCACGTAGCATAGTACTAATTGAAGTAGTCGGATTGCTACTATTGTCTCGTATATCAGAGGTGTCTTTCCATTCTTTTGGAGGTTTCACATGAAGACACGGCAGCTGGTCTGATCTCTTGCATGTGCTTGTGCCTAGTTTGATCGATTGGAGGAAAACAACGAGTACGGCGACTTGACCACAACACAAGATGACTTCACGGCGGCCTCTGTGCACACGTCCCTTAATCTGAGAAGGGAAATTGCATCGGAAAGGCTTAATCTCGGTCTCGACGATTTTTCTGGATGGTAGCGGCGGAGCTGACGCAGCCCTGGCTCTCTCTTGATAATAATCTTGTCCATGTCGCTGCTGAAAACTTCTTCTGATCTTGGTGAATTTGTAGTTGACGTGAATTCCTCCACGCTGAATTTTTCTTCACCCTAAAAATTGCAAACTTTTCAATCCTCGGTAGAGATCCTCCAAGAACTCAACACCATCGTGCGCAAGCCCCACGGTGGGCGCCAACTGTCGTGGAATTAACACGTCAGATGTCCTTAGTGTGAGGACTTAGTCGCGAGGCCAACGCATCTATGTGGTTGTTTGAGAGGGGTTGAGCGGAATTGAGAGATGCAACACAAGACAAAGGTTTAGACAGCTTCGGGCCCCGGGAAACATCATCCCGTAACAACCATACATGCTGTTTGAGGCTAGATCTCATTATCATCATGAGGGAGTCGCCGTAAACTGGCTCTCCTCTAGTTGTGTCTAGCCCTAGAGATCCCTTCAACCCCAGTCATCTGCTCACCTATGCCTCAGTTCACTGCTGAAGAGGCAGGTGTTGAAGAAATGGAAGATGAGGATGTGGACATCGGCTGTACCACACTCGTACTGAATGATGACTTTTGGGAAAGTCAGCACCCCAACTCGCTGTTGTTCACTCCTCTCCAAGCAATTCCTCAGTCCTCATCAGCTACTGAAGTGCATATGGGATCTGATGATCCTCGTGCAACCCCGTCCGTCCATGAAGAAATTCCATCCACTAGTGCTGAAGAAAATCTGAATGAAGAATTGATGACCCAGGCTGTAGCTGCAGAAGAACCTGAAATTCCTCAGCCTGAGGAACCTGAGATTGCGATTCCTGAGGTGGTGATGCAATTGACTGACACTCCTCATCCCAAACCAAAGGATCCCTTCTCAAAGAAGAAAAAATTCAAGGCTGATGATTTCTTCGGCGAGCGTGTGTTCTTCACTGAATTCAACCCATATGACAATGCTCGTCTTAGAAGGAAGCGTTTCTGGACTGCCAGCCAGGCCAACTTCTATTCCTCAGTACTCTTCGACAAGGACAAAGTCTTCGACCACGAGCACATTCCTCACGTGGACATGGAATCCATGCCTTGCTTCACACAAGTCCTCAGTATGATTCATGATGCAGGTCTGCTTAACTTTTGCACTGACATCGTTGACTGGAATGAAGAGCTAATTCTTTAGTTCTATGTGACGCTGCACATCACTAGTGAAGCAAATGACATCAACACTTGGGTGTTGGACTGGATGACCGAAAACACTCACTACAAGGAACCAGCCACTGAATTGCTTCGTGCCTTGCCACTCAGTCCTCCACCTAAAGGTGCTCGTTGTCTGTATGATGAGCCTGAACTCACTGCTCACTATATGCAAGTGCTCATGAAGCTGTTGAAGCCTAGTCAAGCCCCAAGGACCTAATTACTCGTGAAGGAATTGCTCTATGTGCCAAGAACCATCTATCGCATACTGACGAAGACTATAAGTCCTATCAAAGGCCATGACTCATCTGATGAAGTTATCGGGATCATGAAGAATATGCTTTTCAACATAATGCATGGCATCCCCATAACTATCATGATTTCTTCATGAGGACTCTGGCAAATGTTGCACTTTCACCGTTTGAGATGAAGCCTTATGCTCCATGGATCATGAGATTCCTCAGATCAAGGTCTTCACTCAACTACAAGGCTGATTTTCAGAATCACCTTAGCTACTTGCCCCCTATTGAAGTCCTCAAGCGAACAATTTCCTCATCTGATGAGAAGGGCAAGTCACCAGCCGTTATCGATGAAGGCATTCGTCCATTGGATGGTCAGTTCTGCAAAGCTGCATCTTACTCCACCAATGATGACTCTGCCACTCATGATTCTGCTGCCAATGCTACCAAGTCAAGTCCTCAAGCTACTGCTCCTCGTGTGATGACTGACCGTGAGCTACTTATAAGTCTTCACTAGAAGGTGGATCAAAACCACAAATGGGTTAAGCATCAGTTTGGTACTATTCTTCACAACATGACCTCTACACATAATGCAGTGAAGAAAAACCATTACTACCTCCATGAAGTATTTGATCGCACCTGGGCTATACTGTCACATCTATATGGTGAAGAAGATCTGAAGCAAATGGGCTTCAAGGAAGATTTTGACTGGTCTGCTCCTCCTCTGAAGAAATTCAAGAAGGTCAAGGTTCCTTCCTTGGTGGCCAGTTCATATTCTTCATCGCGCGACATAGACGAGTATGAAGACTTGGACGACACTGTAGCAGGCCCTACATCGACTCAAGACCCCAACAACACTGGCGCTCCTCCATCTTCATGATATTCTTCAGGGGTGTTAGTCCTCATTTTCATCCCTTTTGGCCATTCGATGACAAAGGGGGAGAAATTTGAGTTAGTCTTCAAGCGGGTCTATTCTATATGGGCGTTTTTTTGCTAAGTTACAACTCTCGTTCTTCTGATGACTTTGCTAGATCGAGTTATAATCTTAAACCCTATGGTGGTCTGATACTTTTTGTTGTGTTCCTCTGCATGCTTATTCCTTATTCCTCGTTAATCTTAATGCATGCATGCTAAATTACATCAGTCACCATATTTCATCATGCATTTCAAATTCTTCATAGTATATGTCAAATGCGTGTATGAATTACAAGATATAGGGGGAGATCTCCATGATTATAATCTTCAAGTGTGCATTGCTTCAAAAGCAAATTCCTCACTATGCACATCTTGAGGGGGAGTTCTTCTATATCTTGCAATCAAATTCCTCAATATCAGTATTTACACTTCACATGTTTAATCCCCGTTGAAAACTTAACCTATATTGTCATCAATCACCAAAAAGGGGAGATTGTAAGTGAATCTAGTGCCCCTTAGTGATTATGGTGTATTGAAGACTTATAGGTTAAGGGACTGATGCATTTGTGAGTATACACAGGTCTATGAGTCTATGAGGAGTTTGATATTTACAGAGAAAGTCGACCCCTAAAAATGAATTTCTTCATCTGAAGACTTTGGATTTCTGAAGACTTTCTGAAGACTTTGAAAGTGAAGAAATTGGTGTGACCTTGAAGACTTGGTAATCATTCGAGGAACATGAAGCTTGAAGACTCTTGTTTTTACTGTTTCATTTTCTCTTTCTTGAGTCGTAGGAAACACCGTACTGTTAAAGGGGGTCGAGGAAATACTAAGGAAAAATTTCCATGTGATGCTCAACTCAAAATCCTACACCTACCAATCCTTTCGAGTGAAGCCATTGGAAATCTCACACAGTTCAGTCATATTCTTCAGTGACAGAGACGAAGTTCTTCTGGTCTCTGTGGAATTTGTCCTAACTGAGGAGTTAGGAATTCGCCAGTGCGGATTGCCTACCAAGTGAGGAACATGATAGCCCTAAGGTATTTGAGAGTCAAATTTTCTGACTGTTGCTGTGCTACGCGCCAGCTGTCCCGAAATATCTACCCACCTAACGGTCATATCATTGAAGGGCATTTATGTCTTATCATGTCGGGCTACTCCCTAGGCTATAAATAGCCACACCCTACAACCACTAGTTGGTTGGCTGCTCTGAGAGAAACTGACACTTGTCATTTGAGAGCAACCCATCCTCCGAGGACTTTGAGTGAAAATCATCAAGTGAGGAAATCCCAAACCCCAAACCTACAAACCCCAAAGTGATTGAGCATCACTGAAGAGATTGATCCTGCGTGGATCCGACGCCTGTTTCTTTTGAAGACTGTGCTTCTTCCAGACGGTTAGGCGTCAAGGTCTAGAGCATCCAAGAGGAATTGTGGATCGCCGAGTGACCGAGTTTGTGAAGGTTCGGAAGTCACCTGAAGACTTACCACGAGTGATTGGGCGAGGTCTGTGTGACTTTAGCTCAAGGAGAATACGGTGAGGACTGTGTGCCCGGGACTGGGTGTCCTCGAGTTTAAATACTCAGCCGCTCCAACTAGATGTACAACTGAGACAGCAGTTGGAACTAGTCTACCAAATCATTGTCTTCACCAAGCCTACTGGTTCTATCTCTTCGACTCTTTCATTTCCTCATCTCTGTTGTTGTGTGCTTGTTCATATCTGTTTGAAGATGTTTGACTGAAGACTTTCTCAATTTCCTCAGTTCAATTTCTTCAGTCTGTCCTTCTTCGTCTTGTGTTATCCTGTGTTTATGCTTTCTATACTCTGTGCTTGTCTTCATTTCATCATGATGACTATGTGTGTGTTCTGCTATGTTTACTTTTGAGTATTTATTCCGCTGCAAGTAGTTCTTCATTTAGGAATTTCCTCACCAGCAAATTCCTCAGTGAAGAATTCATAAAAATCGCCTATTCACCCCCCCTTCTAGTCGATATAACGCACTTTCAGGCTGAGAGAAGCTTGGGCCGTAATTGGGCCCAAAGACGTAGTGGGCTGTTAACGGGATGGAATTGACGATGGGTTGGAAATTGTCAAATCTAGAATGGGCCTTTGATGGGCCGATTATGTGTAACTCGTATGGGCCGTGCTTGTGAATGGGTGACTCAAGTAGGCCGCTAATGGGCTGGCCCGCTTATTTTGGCAGGCCTGGCCTTTTAACCTGAATGGGCCACTGTTGGGCCAAGACACGTGTTGATGTATCATAGGCGTGTCCCGTCCATTCGCTGGATGACAACTGCCCGAACCTTGGGCTGACACGTGGATCTATCGGTGAATGAGAATTTTACACGTGGAAAATCCCCATTGGTCCGGGCTGTTAACTGGTTATCGGATCCAAACTGGAACCCGATAGCTTAATGGTGACCCATTACAGTGGATGTCACGTGTCGGTTACCCTTGATGAAAGCACTTATATGACGCATGATTTATCATCATGGAAGTGGACACTTCTGTGATGATAATTTTGGTAATGTCATGGAACACTTCTACGATAGCATAGGTATGACTATCTTGATTCTGTCATAAAATCGTCATGGATGTACATCCATGACAGAAAACATGACCTACTATGACAAACATGTATCATCACGGAAGTGGTTTTTTTTAGTGATGGGTGTCCACTACGTGAGGCATGGTGAACTGCCGCTCGTCGTCGTCGTCAGCCGCTAGGAGCGCCATTGGATCCGCGGGGAGCACCATTGGAGCCGCTCGATACCTTCTTTGTTTTTTTCGGCGTGGGTGTGCTTATTGCGTCATGGGGCACGAGAGATTAAGGTAAATGGCAGCAGGAATGGGTAACTGCATGGCAGTTTTTGCAACGGGTAACTGCATCGTGGCGAACATAACTGCATCATGGCTCCGTGCCCGGCGCAACCGCATGCATATGGCACCCCAAATGTACGTGATCGTGCACCAGCCCAAACACTAGTAGCGCGCATGAAGGGATGCGAGCAGAGCTCCCACGGCTGACGCGAGCAGAGCACGCTGCAGCTGCCTCAACCATGAGCAACCGCACACAAATATTAGTTGACCACATAGGGAATGGTCGTCTACAAGCCGACCGATAGTTGTGAGCCGTCGGCGTGATGTGAAACTATATATGCCGCGTTCCCCATCACACAAGTGGGCGAAGAATCATTCGTGATGCTGCTAGAGAGCGGTCATTTGCTAGGTAATTAAATTAAAAATGTTCGTTAAAACCGTATGTGTACGTGCCATTTTGGGCTCCTCTCACACGTATTGTCACTACGGTGCCGCATAAGGCTTTGAGTGCAAGCTTGAGCACCACACATGTGTTCTTTTGGCCAAACGTTGGCTCGAAGAGTCGCCAATGAATCATTGATGAGACCGTTTGAAAGTGCTAGTTATCGACTAGAGGGGGGGTGAATAGGCGATTTTTATCAAAGTCTTCAAAACGTGGAAGTTTCGAAGACAAACAATAGAAATGACCTAATTGATATGCAGCGGAAGATAAACTACAACAAGCAAGCCATAGTCAAGTATGCAATAGTGTTAACGTACTAAGACTAATAGCAGCAATGTAGTAGGATCAGGATGGAAGATAGTATGAAGCCAATCAACAATAGTAGTCAAGCAATGAAGTCAATCAGATAAGACAAATAAGCAACGACTTCACGAAGACAAACTCAAAGTAAAGGAGGGAAGAGATAGAACCAGTCACTTGTTGAAGACACAGGATTTGTTGGACCAGTTCCAGCTATTGTGACAACCGTACGTCTGGCTAGGGAGGCTGAGATTCAACTCAGAAGACCGTGTCTTCACCTTATTCCCCTTGAGCTAAGGACACCCAGTCCTCGCTCAATCACTCTGGTAAGTCTTCAAGGTAGACTTCCGAACCTTCACAGACTCCGTTCACCCGGCAATCCACAATGACTCTTGGATGCTCAGAACGAGACGCCTAACCGGCTGGAGGATACACAGTCCTCAAGTGTAATAAGTCTTCAGGTCACACAGACAGAAAGACTTCAGTGATGCGTAACACTCTTTGGCTCTGGGTGTTTGGGCTTTGTCCTCGCAAGGATTTCTCTCTCAAAGGCTTCGAGGTGGGTTGCTCTCAAAACGACAAAAGCCGTCAATTAACTCTGAGCAGCCACCAATTTATGGTGTAGGGGGTGGGCTATTTATAGCCACAAGGCAACCCGACCTGATTTGTCCGAAATGACCCTGGGTCACTAAGGAACTGACACGTGTTCCAACGGTCAGGTTTCAAACACACGCGGCAACTTTACTTGGGCTACAAGCAAAGCTGACTCATCCAGCTCTGGATAAGATTTGCTCTCATTGTCTTCGCTCGAAGACATAGGATTTGGGTTGAGCATCACTTCAGTCACTCTGACTTAGATCACTTGGACCCCACTTAACAGTACGGTGGTTCCTATGACTCAACAAAGAAGAAAAGGAAACAACGAAGCCACACAGTCTTCACGCTCCATAGTCTTCATGCAATGTCTTCTCATGTCATAGTCTTCAATATGAATATCTTCTCATACCACCATTGTCTTCAATGTCTTCATACATTTTTAGGGGTCATCTCCGGTAGGTAAACCGAATCAATGAGGGACACTACCTGCGTTATCCTGCAATTCTCACAAACGCATTAGTCCCTCAACCAACTTTGTCGTCAATACTCCAAAACCAACTAGGGGTGGCACTAGATGCACTTACAATCTCCCCCTTTTTGGTGATTGATGACAAACTGGTTGAAGTTTTCAACGGGGATAAAGTATGTGAAATTGTAAAGGATAGGGAATTATCTTCATAAGTAGCAAGGGCTCCCCCTGAAGATGTGCATATAAGTGATTTTGCTTTTGGAATGCAAATGCACATGGCAGGTTGTACTTGTGGAGATCCACTTCAACTTATGAAGATAATTCATCATGCATGAAATGATATAGCAAATAGGATGACATGCATAATGAAAAATGGACGTCTGCAGGATGATCTAAGTGTGGAAGTTATCATCGCACCACAGTAAAGCAAATAAGTAGCAGACGACCATCAAGTTTAGGTGTTACAACTCAAAGAACCAAATGTTTTAAAACGCGAGAGTTGTAAGCACGAGGCAAAATATAATGCAACCGCCCATATGAACCCGCTTGAAGACTATTAACTCATATGCTTCTCCCCCTTTTGTCAGTAATGACCAAAAAGGTTTGAAGACATAGAGCGTCTACTCGTCCTCATGAGGAGTAGTTGAAGCAGCAGGGTTGTCGTTGTCGTTTGGCGGTGCAGACGAACTCGGTGCAGTGTCGATGCGTGCAGAAGTAGGAGGTGGTGAAGTAGCATCATCTCCGTCATCGATCACTCTGGCATTGACAGTTGCCGTGGAGGAAGAATATTCAGAGTCTTCAAGAGATGGAGTTCTTCGTAGGATAGCATTCCGTGGAGGAGCGGAGTCAAACTGGAATCTTTCATTGAAGCCATTGTCTTGAAGATCTGATTTAGCACTAAGCAGGGTCAAGCTCTTCCATGATCGCCGGCAAGTTTCATGAGCAACAAAGGCATTCTTGGTGGCAAGGTTGCGAATGCGATTAACATCCACCAAGAGGCTTTACATCTGTCTTTCGAGCCAAAAGTGATGTTTATCCTATTTCTGATGAAGGGCCACAAGAAGTTCTCGGTCATTGAGAACGCGAGAACGCTTGCGAGGCCTTTGGGCAATGGTGCTTTCAGTGGCTTCAGTAGGTGCTCGATGAGGCAGACGAGTATTTCCAGCCAATGGATAGATTCGTGTTGCTGCTTGAGCACCTTCAATGGGTTGAGTGAAGCTTTGGTGCTCGGCATTCTGAAGACAAAGAGGCTTCTTGGCAGGTTCAGGATATATGGCTTCAACTAACATATCAACCTCTGGCAGGAAGATCACATGATTGCGAGCAGATGGTTGATAGTTGATAGCATAGTGTCGCTTGATGAGGCGCATGACCCATGGAGCATAGAATTTCAGTCCAAAGAGGTCAGATCCAGAAGCAGCAAGTTGTCTGATGAAGAAATCTTGCGCATTGAAGCTGATGCCATTAAGAATGTAGAAGACCAAAGTCTTCATAGCTCCTTCAAGCTTTGCCGCTGATGAATGTCCTTTGATAGGCCATAGAGTTCGCCTGATAATATGATATATCGTGCGTGGCAGATACTCAAGATCTTCAACAAGGAACTCTGTTGGATATTCAGCGTCAGATGGCAAAGGCTTCATCATGCTCAGCATCTGGCTCATATTGGGTTCAGGCTTGTGGAAGATGCTCTCCAATGCATTGCGGTGGTTTTGACAACCAGGTTCATAGAGTTCTCCGGGAGTGGATAGGCATGTAAGCTCAATGATGTCAAGAGCTTTGGCTTCATGATGAACATTTCCTGTCATCCACTCGAGAACTCATGTCTTCGTATCTCGGTTGTAACCGCGAATGTGGAGTGTAGCATAGAATTGAAGCAATAGCTCTTCATTCCAATGTTCCTTATCTGTGACAAAAATGAGCAGACCAGCATCACGAAAGCAATCAAGTGCTTCTTCTAAGCACGGCAGTCCAACAATGGCTTCAGTGTCGAGGTGCATATGAGGGAAAATGCGCCCTTGATCATATAGAACACAAGAGTAATAGCTTCTCTGCTGATAGCTCCAGAACCAATCTGATGATATCCTTGGCTTTGAGTAAGGGTTCTTGGCGCTGTCAAAGAAGGTATTGTGGCTTTTGAAGCCATTAGCATTGAAGGACCCTGGTGACTTTGCAGTACCTGGAAACCTTGGCAGTCTTGGCTTGGGCTTCTGGACCTGAGGCCTATGCTCAATATGATAATCACATTGAGGTCCAGAGGCAGTAGGCGGAGGTACCAGAATGGGCCATCGCACAGTGGTTAGCTGACCATGGCTGTATGCTTGCTCAACTGTATGGGGCCTTGGTGGTGGAACTGGAGCAGGGGCAACAGCTGAGGCTTCAGGCTGCACAACAGGTGCTTCATTAGCTTCAGGTGCAGTGGCCTCATTAGCTTCAGGCACACTGGTTGGTTTAAGCTCCTCATTAGCGTCAGCCATGACAAGGTCATCGGCTTCATTGTCGTTGGTGGTGGCAGCTTCAACATTTTCAACCTCCACTTGCTGAGCTGGAGGGTCAGACACAAACACGTTCACATCGTGAACTTCTTCTTCTGGAATGGGGGGAGTAGGGACACGTTCTTCTTGTCGTTCTTCATCGGCTGATGCAGCCGGATTGTCTTCAGCAGCTGGGGCTTCAGACGCAGAGACATTCACAGCAGGAGTGGCTTCTGAAAACACTTGACGTGCAACAGGTTGATGATGCGCTTCTCCTTCTGGAACGCTCGGAAGAGGAACTTGAGGCCTTGGTCCTTTGCGAAGCCTTTGTAGTACAGGCGACGCTTTTGGAGATGGAGTGGGCAGACCCTCATCCTCTTCAACTTGTACGGATGGTGTGGTTTGTTGTTGTTGGGGAGTGCTGGGGGAGTCTTGTTCTTGCGGGCGATCAGCCCATGAAGCATCCTGAGCAATTGGCGTCAGAGGACGACCAATGCTGATGATTTTGCTGTTCGTACGGATAAGCGATGATACCACATTATATTCAATCTGAGGAAGAACTTCATCATCTTCAATATTGTCATGATGACTAATGTCTTCAGCAGCGGTGGGTTTAGCTGCTGGTATATCTTCAGCTTCTGGAGCCTTTGTGGAAGCAGGCTCATGAACAGTCATGCGAAGTTCTTGGGTAGTGGATGCTGGATGAACCACAGAGATGGGTTCAACAACTAAGGGCTCTGTGGGAGCAGCCCTAGTCTTCTTGGTCTTGCGCTTCTTCTTGGAGGGAGCGGCATCAGAGGCTTCAGTATTTTTCCTCTTTCTGGCTTCAGCCTCGGCTGCCCTCGTCTTCTTCTATTCTGAAGCGGTTGTGGTGACCTTTGCCTTCGAGCCAGTCATGCTGCTTGGGAAGATAATGCGAGGGGCTTCTTGGCTTGAAGGTGTAGGCTGGTCAGCATGAAGCTTCTTCTTTTTCTTTGCTGCCATCCTGGGGTCAATGCCAGGACTGCCAAGTGACTTGCGCTTCTCAGCCTCATTGTAGGCAAGCACACACTTATCTGCCAAACTCTTCATGCGCTCACGAGAGCCTTGAGCTTCTTGGCGCTTCTTCAGAAAAGCTTCTTTAAGCTCATGCAACATGACCTTGAAGTTTCTGACGTCTTGAACACTGAGCTTCGCCACATGCTTCTTGAATTGAGCCTTCTCATAATCAATTTTGTTTTTCAGCTCAACGATGCGCTGAGCAAGAGCTAGCTCAGAAGCAATGGCGCCATTGAAAGAGACGCTGAGGCCAATGGGAAGCTGCAAATCTTCAAAGCTTAGATTGGGGGTGTCGAACCACTCATCAATGAAGTTATGGATGATTGCCACGTCAAAGAGAGGAAAATGTTGAAGATTTCTGCTTCTTCCTTGCTCTTTATCAGTTTCTCAAGAGCAACATCAGCAAGATCTTCATCACTGGACAGATCAATGGGTTCTTCACGCAGAATGGCAGCAGGAGTCAGAGCTTGATCAGTATGCCTGACAAGTTGCTTTTTCTTCTCCTTCTTCTTGGAGATGCGGGATTGATCTTCAGATTGCACACTGGCTTCAGGAGGTGCAGTGGCCAGTGGCTTCACACGAGAAGCTTTTGGAGGTGCAGCTGAAGATTATGTCATCCACATATATTTGGCATACAAACAGTTCAACATCATATGTCTTCGTGAAGAGTGTGGGATCGAGGGATCCAGGTTTGAAGCCTTTGCTCTTCAGGAAGTCTTTGATTGTATCATACCAAGCGCGAGGAGCTTGTTTGAGGCCATACAGTGCTTTGTTGAGTTTGCACACCATATCAGGATGTTTTGGATCTTCAAAGCCAGGCGGTTGAGCAACATATACTTCTTCTTCAATCTTGCCATTGAGAAATGCACTCTTAACATCCATTTGATATAACAAGATGTTGTGATGATTAGCATAGGCTAGCAGTATGCGAATTGTTTCAAGCCTAGCAACAGGAGCAAATGTTTCATCGAAGTCAATTCCTTCAACTTGAGTATATCCTTGAGCCACAAGACGTGCTTTGTTTCTGATGACTTGACCATGCTCATCTTGCTTGTTTCGATATATCCATTTTGTTCCAATAATGTTATGCTTGTGAGGGTCTGGTCGCTTGACAAGTTCCCAAACATTATTCAGCTTGAACTGTTGAAGTTCTTCTTGCATGGCTTGAATCCATTCAGGTTCCATAAAAGCTTCAGCAACTTTCTTGGGTTTTGATATTAACACAAATGAAAAGTGCCCACAGAAGTTTGCTACTGTGTTGCTCTTGAGCGAGTAAGCGGACCAGGCGCATTGATGCTATCAATTATCTTCTCGATTTGTACTTCATTTGCAACATGAGGATGAACTGGACGAAGACCTTGCTCTTGCTGATCATTGTCATCATCGGGAGGATTGTCTTCAGTCTGAGCATTGTCTTCAGGTTGGTTTGGTGCAGAAATGATAAGTTCCTCTTCAGGCTGTGCTTCAGAGGGCATGATTTCACCAGTTCCCATCAGCTTGATAGATTCACTGGAAGGAGCTTCATCTAGTGTGCTTGGCAGGAGTTCTCGTTGTGAACCATTGGTTTCATCAAATCGCACATCCACTGTTTCAACGATTTTGTAGTGGAAGAGGTTGAAGACTCTGTAGGAGTGCGAATCCTTTCCGTAGCCAAGCATGAAGCCTTCGTGAGCTTTGGGTTCAAATTTTGACTTGTGATGGGGATCCTTGATCCAGCACCTAGCACCAAAGACTCTGAAGTAGCTGACATTTGGCTTCTTGCCAGTA
This sequence comes from Triticum aestivum, assembly GCF_018294505.1. Classification (NCBI taxonomy): domain Eukaryota; kingdom Viridiplantae; phylum Streptophyta; class Magnoliopsida; order Poales; family Poaceae; genus Triticum; species Triticum aestivum. The sequence goes on along the minus strand of NC_057813.1, from coordinate 129,432,026 downwards.
AGGAGCTCATAGGATGTTTTGCCCAGAAGCTTATGGATGTAGACACGATTGATGATGTGACAAGCTGTATCAATGGCTTCAGGCCAGAATTTTCTTGGTGTCTTGTACTCGTCAAGCATTGTTCGAGCCATCTCAATGAGGGTTCTGTTCTTGCGCTCAACAATGCCATTTTGCTGAGGTGTATATGGAGCAGAAAATTCATGAGTGATTCCCATTGTATCCAGATAAGATCAAGGCCGGTGTTCTTGAATTCAGTGTCGTTATCACTTCTGATATGCTTGATCTTGACGCCATAATTGTTCATTGCTCGATTGGCGAATCGTCTGAAGACATCTTGTACTTCAGTCTTGTAGAGAATTATGTGCACCCATGTATATCTTGAGTAGTCATCAACAATGACGAAGCCATAAAGACATGTCGTTTTTGTGAGGGTGGAGTAGTGGGTAGGGCCAAACAAGTCCATGTGCAACAGCTCAAAGGCTTGAGATGTCGTCATGATTGTCTTCGAGGGGTGGATGGCCCTTGTCATCTTCCCAGCTTCACAGGCACCACACAGATGATCTTTCTTGAACTTGACACCTTCGATGCCTATGACATGCTTCTTCTTGACGAGAGTGTGCAAGTTCCTCATGCCTGCATGCCCCAGCCTTCGATGCCAGAGCCAGCATTCTGAAGCTTTTGCAAGAAGACATACGGCAAGCTGTGGACCTGCTGAGAAATCTACCATGTATAGATCACCTTTCCTATACCCTTCAAAGACTAGAGATTTGTCAGATTCCATTAGTACAAGGCAACAATATTTTCCGAATATCACAATCATGTTTAAGTCACAAAGCATCGAGACAGACATTAAGTTGAATCCAAGGGATTCAACAAGCATCACTTTATCCATGTGTTGATCCTTTGAGATTGCAACTCTACCTAGACCCAATACCTTGCCTTTACCAGTGTCAGCAAATGTGATTTGACTCTTGTCGGATGGACGTAAGGTTGAGTCCATGAGAAGACTTTGATCACCAGTCATATGATTTGTGCATCCACTATCAACAATCCATTCTGAAGCTTTTGGTGACATGCCCTACAGTGCAGTTAGGAGGATAGGCTTCACAATGTATGTTGTGAGGCATAAGCAGTTGATGCACACTTGGATTATCACAGCATAGATGAAAGTTAGCACACGGTATGACAGGTAAGCGATTCATATGTGGAATACATAGTAAGTCATTTTATCATGCGTCCCTTTGTGTTTTAGGTCCCCAGCAATAATATTGGACGCCTTTGATTGCTGGCTGGAGACCATGTTCTGCAAAAGAGAGTTAGTTCTTCTTCACCACCCACATCTTTAGGGGTGGCTTAGAAGCAATGAGTCTAAGTGCAGCATATGGGAATTTCGGCTTTGGAGCCCTAGCAAATAGCCTTGCAGGAGATGAATGATACTCATGTGAATAGGTAGAAAAGTTCTTAGTATTGTGAACATAGCGGTTTGAAGACACACGCTCATATTCATAAGTTTGAGTGTGATTTCCCTGCAAAACATTGGCGTTAGGGTGACTCAGGTGAGTCCTGTTTCCGTATGAAGCCGTTGGACCATGTGACGCCTTTGGTCTAGGGTTTGTCTTCTTCACAGGTGGTGTCATGACAACATTCACCGGAAGATTCTCAAGACAGCTTTTGGGAACCCAGATCTTCTTCATTGGCGGTCCATTCCTGCAGTTAGTACCAATATACCTGGCAAACACTTCACCATTCTGATTTTTGAACAGTTTATAGTTTGCATCAAAGGATTCATCAATAATAATAGGATTAGCACAGGTAAAGCCAGATAAAGTGGATGGATCCACTGAAGGTTCCTTTGCAGCAACCCATGTGGTTTTCGGAACTGCTCAGGCTTCCAGTAGGAACCATCAGCATTCATTTTCCTCTCGAACCCAACACCCTCTTTCCTAGGGTTTCAATTCAGAATCTGCTTTTTGAGGACATCGCAGAGTGTTTGATGCCCTTTCAGACTTTTATACATCCCTGTTTCAAGCAATGTCTTCAACCTAGCATTTTCATCAGCAATAGTAGTGGTATCCTCAGATGAGGGGTTAGTTACCACATCAGTAGTTGAAGACAGAGCAATAGTAGTAGCAGTGGAACATTCAGCAACAGAGGCGGCGTTATCACGCTCAATGCATTTTAAACATGGTGGTTCAAATCCATCCTGAGTGGGACTGATCTGTTGAGCACGAAATGACTCATTCTCTTTTTGAAGATCTTCATGAGTCGCTTTCAATTTCTCAAGCTCTTGCTTCCTTTGAAGATAATCACAGGAGAGCTTTTCATAAGTGGTTGAGAGCGTCTCATGAAGACTTTCAAGTTCTTGATACTTAGCATGAAGATTTTTTATGTCTCCAACTAAGGACTGTGAACGTGTCATTTCCGCGTCCAATAGGTCATCGCTTTTGTCTAACAGTTTTTGAGTATATTCCATAGCCCTTTGTTGTTCAGTAGCAATTTTAGCAAGTGTTTTGTAGCTGGGTTTAGATTCACAATCAGAGTCATCCTCACTTGATGTTTGAAAGTAAGCATCGCGCGATTTTACCTTGGCACCACGTGCCATGAAGCAGTAGGTGGGAGCAGAATCATCCTTGTCATCATCAGCGTTGGTGTGGGAGTCATTGTCTTCAGTGTTGAAGATGGACTTTGCAACGTAGGCAGTGGCTAAGGCCAGACTTGCAATGCCAGAGTCGGACTCAGCTTCAGATTCCACCTCTGCCTCCTCAGAAGCAGATTCCTCCTCTGAATCCAATTCCTTGCCAACAAAAGCACGAGCCTTGCCAGATGAGCTCTTCTTGTGAGATGAAGACCTTGATGAGGACTTGGAAGAAGACTTCGAAGATTTCTTCTTCTTCTTGTCATCAGAGTCATATTCCTTGCTCTTCTTCTTCTTCTTCTCATTGTCCCACTGAGGACATTCAGAGATGTAGTGCCCAGGCTTCTTACACTTGTGACAGGTTCTCTTCTTGTTGTCTTGAGTGGAAGCTTCATCATTTCTTGAACTGGATCATGAAGACTTTCTGAAGCCCTTCTTCTTGGTGAATTTTTGGAACTTCTTCACAAGCATAGCAAGTTCCCTTCCAATGTCTTCAGGATCATCAGAACCACAGTCAGATTCTTCTTCTTCAGATGAGGAAACAACTTTTGCCTTCAAAGCACGAGTTCGGCCATAGTTGGGGCCATAGATATCTCTTTTCTCAGAAAGCTGGAACTCATGTGTGTTGAGCCTCTCAAGTATATCGGACGGATCGAGAGTCTTGAAGTCAGGTCGTTCTTGTATCATGAGGGCAAGTGTGTCAAAGGAGCTGTCAAGAGATCTCAGCAGCGTCTTGACGATTTCATGCTTGGTGATCTCAGTGGCGCCGAGAGCCTGAAGCTCATTTGTGATGTCGGTGAGGCGATCAAACGTGAGCTGGACATTTTCATTGTCGTTTCTCTTGGAGCGGTTGAAGAGGTTGCGAAGAACACTAATCCTTTGATCTCTCTGTGTTGAGATGCCTTCATTGACCTTGGATAGCCAGTCCCAGACTAGCTTTGACGTTTCCAGAGCACTCACGCGGCCATACTGTCCTTTGGTCAGATGACCACAGATGATGTTCTTTGCAGTCGAGTCCAGTTGAATGAACTTCTTGACATCAGCAGGGGTGACACCTTCACCAGTCTTTGGAACGCCGTTCTTGACGACATACCAAAGGTCGACATCAATGGCTTCAAGATGCATGCGCATCTTATTCTTCCAGTAGGGATATTCTGTTCCATCGAACACGGGGCAAGCAGCGGAGACTTTGATTATCCCTTCAGTCGACATAGCTGAAACTCCAGGTGGTTAAACCGAATCACACATAACAAGGGAGTACCTTGCTCTGATACCAATTGAAAGTGCTAGTTATCGACTAGAGGGGGGGTGAATAGGCGATTTTTATCAAAGTCTTCAAAACATGGAAGTTTTGAAGACAAACAATAGAAATGACCTAATTGATATGCAGCGGAAGATAAACTACAACAAGCAAGCCATAGTCAAGTATGCAATAGTGTTAACGTACGAAGACTAATAGCAGCAAGGTAGTAGGATCGGGATGGAAGATAGTATGAAGCCAATCAACAATAGTAGTCAAGCAATGAAGTCAATCAGATAAGACAGATAAGCAACGACTTCACGAAGACAAACTCAAAGTAAAGGAGGGAAGAGATAGAACCAGTCACTTGTTGAAGACACAGGATTTGTTGGACCAGTTCCAGTTGCTGTGACAACTGTACGTTTGGTTAGGGAGACTGAGATTCAACTCAGAAGACCGTGTCTTCACCTTATTCCCCTTGAGCTAAGGACACCCAGTCCTCGCTCAATCATTCTGGTAAGTCTTCAAGGTAGACTTCCGAACCTTCACAGACTCCGTTCACCCGGCAATCCACAATGACTCTTGGATGCTCAGAACGAGACGCCTAACCGGCTGGAGGATACACAGTCCTCAAGTGTAATAAGTCTTCAGGTCACACAGACAGAAAGACTTCAGTGATGCCTAACACTCTTTGGCTCTGGGTATTTGGGCTTTGTCCTTGCAAGGATTTCTCTCTCAAAGGCTTCGAGGTGGATTGCTCTCAAAACGACAAAAGCCGTAATCTAACTCTGAGCAGCCACCAATTTATGGTGTAGGGGGTGGGCTATTTATAGCCACAAGGCAACCCGACCTGATTTGTCCGAAATGACCCTGGGTCACTAAGGAACTGACACGTGTTCCAACGGTCAGATTTCAAACACACACGGCAACTCTACTTGGGCTACAAGCAAAGCTGACTCATCCAGCTCTGGATAAGATTTGCTCTCATTGTCTTTGCTCGAAGACATAGGATTTGGATTGAGCATCACTTCAGTCACTCTGACTTAGATCACTTGGACCCCACTTAACAGTACGGTGGTTCCTATGACTCAACAAAGAAGAAAAGGAAACAACGAAGCCACACAGTCTTTGCGCTCCATAGTCTTCATGCAATGTCTTCTCATGTCATAGTCTTCAATATGAATATCTTCTCATACCACCATTGTCTTCAATGTCTTCATACATTTTTAGGGGTCATCTCCGGTAGGTAAACCGAATCAATGAGGGACACTACCTGTGTTATCCTGCAATTCTCACAAACGCATTAGTCCCTCAACCAACTTTGTCGTCAATACTCCAAAACCAACTAGGGGTGGCACTAGATGCACTTACACCGTTCCCACGTAAGCGCTCTAGTTTCTGTGCACAACCGCGCAAGATTCCCGCCCGACCCGGCGAAATCCCCCAAAAACTCGAATGCTTACCGGCCTGCTATATAAACTCTCATGTCCGGTGAGTCTGCATCTCATTTCACCCACCATCCAACAATCACCAATTGCACCGGCCCGTCGTCGTCGCTCAACCACTCCGCCATCATCAGAGGACAGCTCTAGCTAGGAGGCTACACCGCGGCGGTGGTGCAGTCCCTGGGGTCATGTACTGCATGTGGCATCCCTGTTCGGTTTGTGCACAACAGCAACCACATGCTCTGCCGTCGCTGCCCTTCGGCAGCTGTTGCCGGTTGTCGGTGCAACAAACCCTAGGTGTGTTGCCCTAACTGTGCACAGGCACGTGATCAAGATTGAAGCGCCAACTCAAGATAGAGTACAAGAAACCAAGAGATTCAAAGGAGCAACGAGCAGATCAGAGGGACCAAGACCAAGCCAGAGAAGCAAGACATCATCAAGAGAGAGGCCTCCCTTGCCGGGCAGGCGAGCATGCCAAGGGGCGAGGCCACCCCTAGAAGAAGGCAACAAAGGCGTCCCGGCAGGGCCTACCGGGACTTATGGAGGACAAATCACCTCACCGACCACCCCACCACGACTCACGTTGTCGATCAGTGCAGTGTCAAGCCGCAGAGTGATTAAGTGGAAGCCATTCGCCACATGGCATCCCCTGTCTGCCAAGAAAACCCACAGATGACACCCGTCCTATGACGTGTTAGATGAGCAGGCATGGAGCTGGCAAGATAGCCCGGCAAGCCTTGCCGGGCAACCAATGACGTGACATTAAGTGGCGCATTAAATGCGCTCTGTCAGCCTATAGAGTTAGGTATGATAGCACTATTTGCTTTCTTATCAGTGTCTAATGACTGATTTTCCACTGTGGTGACCCCTTAAACTATAAAAGGAGGCCCATGGCAACGGTAGAAGGGGTTCGCGAGTTTAGGGGGTTGGATAACTCACGCCCCCATACTCGCGTAGTCGTTGTCGCCCTGAGGCAACCCTTGCCAGGCAAGTGTACTATGCTCCACCACCACATTTTCCACCATCAATCCACCAAAGCAAGAGTAGGGTTTTACGCCTCGCAGCGGCCCAAACCTGGGTAAAACTGCCCTTGTGATCTCTATCATGCTGCCTCACATTCGTCTACTCTTTCTGCAACTCGACCCCCCTGCTGAACCAGCAAGGGGCCATCCTAGTCCCATAGGTGGTCGTGGTTTCCCATGAAATCTTTGGCGCGCCAGGTAGGGGGATCGCTTGCGCGAACCTGAAGACGTGAACAACGCGTCGCTTTCATCGCCATCTACATCTTCGACGACGCCATCGACCATTGCGCTCAAGAAGAAACCAGCTTCTTCGGTTCATTCGTCCACCTCGAAGGCCCCGCCGCCAGCAGCCTCCAACGTTGCTGAGGGCATGGAGACGCACGAGGACGCAAACGCGGTTGGGGATGTGGTCGGAGCAGGTGGCACCGCCACCACTTCCCCCACGGCCGACACAGGAGTAGGAGGCACCGGGGGAGAGCAGCATCAACAACACCTCGAAGGCCACGCTCCGCTTGGTGACAGGCATAGCTGCAGTGACGGCGCTCGGTATAGGACGAACCGCCGCCCTTTGGCCACCCCTGTCGCAGTCTCGACCGCTACGTGTGCGCTTTCCCCTGGGCGAGTCGACCAAGACACTGCGCCCAATGGAGCCGCTGGCCCTCAAGCGCCTTCGCCGCACCACCCTGCCATCCAGGTGGTTGCACTGCAACAGCGGGCCAGCGGTGCTGCCACCGCTGGCTAGTCAGGAGCCGAGCAACGGCGCGATCAACTTCATCTTAGTCAATGCCAAGTACAGCCTCAGGGGCCATGGCACGGGCTCAGTTGCTGCTAAGGTTTCCGCCGGCAGCCGAGAAGATGGACTAATGGTGTGCCACCATCCAAAGTCTACTCGGTTTCACCGAAGCTGGGGCTTACGGCGAGCTGACCCACCGCGGCCTCCCCAAGCGACAACGACGGCTCATGTTGCTGCTTGTATGGAGGGGTCCCCACGGTGCAGACCAAATAGAGAGCCCGACAATGTCTCGATGGCCTCCTCTGACCCTCGAGCATGTCTAGGCCAACGACAAACCCCGGAGGAGAGGCGGAGAGGAGATGTGTGCATCGTTGATCAACGTCGCGATGACATCTGCCCAACCGACGGACGCGCCGGCCCCGACGTCGACGAGCCCGCGCTCGGTAATGGAAGATACCTACCTTTTGAGGTTGGTTGCCCTACCCTTGACCACGAGTTGTGGAAAGTCCATTGGTCATCTATTCGCACGTTCAAGCTAGAGATACCTGAAAAGTACGACGGGAGGCTGAACCCGGCAGAGTTCCTGAGCATCTACACCATCACTGTTCAAGCTACCGGGGGAAGAGATGAGAAGGTGTTCGCCAATTACTTCCCTTTGGCCTTCAAGTCCAATGTGAGGTCTTGGCTGATGCACCTGCCGAAGAACTCCATTTCGTCATGGGCAGACCTGTGCCATGAGTTCATCAGTGCCTTCACCGGTGGCCACCAGGAGTCGGGCCAACCCATCGACCTGCAGCTTCTCCAACAAAAGGAAGGAGAAACCCTCCATAAGTATTTAAATAGATTCAACAAAGTTCATAGAAATATTCCAAATATCCATCCAGCAGTTGTGATAGCTGCCTTCCAGTCTAATGTGCGCAACCGCCGAGTTCGTTCTAAGATGAACGTGTGGTTGCCTAAGATTGTGAAGGAGCTGTACACCCTAGTGGATAAGTGTGCTCGGATGGAGGAGGGAAGGAAGTTGCCGAGAGAGGAAGATTGCATCAATGTTGATTCAGAGGATGATGATGAATCAACCAGTCAGAAGAAGAGCAAGAAGCGCAGTAAAAAGCAAAGGGATAAGGCAGTGATAACTGCTGAAGGATCAGGCACCCCTAGTACCGGCAAGATCGCCAAGGCTGAGGTCTCCGGCAAGGAGACTGTCGTGTGCGCTGATTGCCGGGAAGTTGTGGCTGCCGAGAAGGCCGGGAAGGGCAATGGGCCGTACTGCAAGATCCATCATCCCAAGGGCAACGACCTTCAAGAGTGCTATCAGGTTGAGCAGTTAGTCAAGAGACAGAGAGTAGAATATGAGAAGCATGATAAGGAAAAGTGTCAGAATATTGCTGGAGGTAAGGGCCGAGGTGGTGAAGTAAATCGCACTGGCAAGCCCTTTCGGAACCAAGGAAAACCCGCCAGGGGTCGAGAGAAGGAAGCCTGTGATGATGAGACTGATAGAAGGGATGAAGAGGAAACCAGTGAGCAAGAGTGTCAGATGGCCACTAACGCCCTGTGCACTGACGGGGGTGCATCTCTGCACACCTCTCACCGTCAGCTCAAGCGGTGGGCACGAGAAGTCAATGTCGTGGACCAGCGCAAGAGGCCCGGAAGCCGCTCAAATGGTCCCATACGCCCATCATCTTTGACGACGAGGATCATCCCAGCCGTACCACTGCGGTAGGGTACTTGCCATTGTTGGTTTCTCCAACAATTCGCAACCTCAAGGTCACAAAGATGTTGGTGGACGGCGGGGCCGGACTAAATCTGATTTCTCCAATAGTTATCAGCAAGCTTCAGATAGCATAGGAAGATCTAGAGGTTACAAGCACGTTTCAAGGAGTTAATCCCGGCAGGAGTCATCCGAAGGGAAAAGATCATGTTGCCGGTAACGCTTGGGGAGAACTGAACTACCGGACTAAGAATATTGTGCTTGACGTGGTTGATCTCCCCTTGCCGTACAATGGGATTCTTGGACGCCCGGCTCTGGCTAAATTCTTGGCGGCATCTCTTTATGCCTACAACACCGTGAAGATGCCTGGGCTGTTGGGAGTTCTCACCATCCCATCATATGTGAAGGATGCAATCATTTGTGTGGACAAGATGTACCGGGATACAGTCGCGGCACAGGCAGTGGCAGCAGGAGTTCCCGCCAAGGAAAGGAAAGGAAACAAGACGGACTGAAGGACCTCTGGCAAAGAGTCCGGGAAGCGTACCCCCACCGAGTGCACGGCACCTGTCGATGACGTGCCGGAGTGCTCCAACAGCAAGAGATCCAAGGTTGCTGCTCCCCAAGTGAAAAAGGTCCCGGCAGGGCTGGCTGGCATTGATGGTACTTTCACTATCAGCGCCACCCTCGATGACAAATAGGAAAGCGCGCTCGTTGCCCTCCTGCGGGCGAATATCGATGTGTTTGCCTGACAACCATCTGATATCCCCAGTGTTCCCAGGAAGCTAATCGAGCACCACCTTGCTATCTACCCACATGCCAGACCTGTCAAACAGAAAGTCTGGAAGCTGGCCTTGGAGAGGCAGCAGTTTATTGCAGAAGAGATCAAGAAGCTTGAGGCAGCTGGTTTGGTCAGAGGAGTGCCACATACCACTTGGCTAGCAAACCCAGTGGTGGTCCGGAAGGCAAATGGGAAGTGAAGGTTGTGCATTGATTTCACATATCTCAACAAGGCTTGCCCGAAGGACCCGTTTCCCTTGCTGCGTACTGATCATATTGTGGATTCCACATCAGGCTGCAATTTGCTCTCATTTCTAGATGCATATTCTGGATATCACCATATCTTCATGTCCAAAGAAGATGAGGATAAGACATCATGCATCACTCCATGTGGTACGTACTGCTTTGTCTGCATGCCATTTGGATTAAAGAGTGCCGGGTCCACCTTTGCAAGGGCAGTCCAGATTGGTTTTGAACCTCAGCTGCACAGAAACATTGAAGCTTATATGGAGGATGTTGTGGTCAAGACCAAGGACAGAGCAACCCTTATCCAGGATCTGGAGGAGACATTTGCAAATTTGCACAAGATCAACTTGAAGCTCAACCCAGAGAAGTGTGTGTTTGGCGTTCCCTCCGGCAAGCTGCTTGGATACTTTGTGTCCCACAGGGGGATCGAAGCTAATCCCGACAAATCAAGGCCATTGAGCAGATCCAAGCGCCAAGGACACTTAAGGATGTAACGGGCCTGACGGGATGTGTTGCCGCGCTAAGCAGATTCATCTCCAAGTCTGTCGAGCGTGCCCCTATTGTTTTTCAAAATTTTGAAGCAGGCATGTCCTATGAAGTGGAACCCCGAAGCAGATGCAGCTTTGCAAGAGTTGAAGGCCTACCTGTCCTCTGTGCTTACCTTGGTTGCTCCCAAACCCCATGAGTCGCTGCTGCTATACTTAGCAGCAACCAACCAAGTGGTTAGTGCAGCCTTGGTAGCATAGTGAGAAGTGGATGAGTCAGAGAGTGAGCAGAGACCGGCAGAGTCAGATAGGGTTTAGGACAACAGTGAGCATGGCAACGAGGGCAACCCCAAGGACATGGCAAGGACGAAAGTGGTGCAGCGCCAGTGTACTTCGTCAGCTCCTTGTTACAGGGGGCTAGGTCGAGGTACTCTATCATGCAAAAGTTGATTTTTTGTCTCATCATGGCCTCGAGGAAACTGCGCCACTACTTCCAAGCCCATGCGATCACGGTTGTTACTCGTTTCCTGTTGCAACGGATACTCCGAAACCCAGAGGCTACCAGTAGAATAGTGGAGTGGGCTTTGGAGCTATCTAGCTTTGGTTTGAAGTTTGAAAGCACATCAACTGTCCAAAGCAGGGCATTGTCAGAGTTTATTGCAGAATGGACACCAACCCCTGATGAGGAAACAACAGAGACAGTTATCCCCAGCCAGGAATCACCCCAAGAATGGATTATGTATTTTGATGGTGCTGTTTCCCTACAAGGTGCAGGGGTTGGCGTGCTTCTTGTCACCCCCTCCGGGGAGCACTTGAAGTACGCCGTCCAAATGCATTTTGCCCGGGAAGAAGCAACCAACAATACAGCAGAGTATGAGGGGCTCCTTCTCAGGCTCAGGATTGCAGTAGAATTGGGAATTAAGAAGTTGATCATTCGAGGAGATTCACAACTGCTCGTGAGACAAGTCAACAAGGATTATCAAAGTACATTGATGGAGGCATACGTCAAGGAAGTGAGAAGATTGGAGGAGCACTTTGACAGATTGCAAACAGAGCATGTACTCCATGCGAAAAACATCATAGTTGATCATCTGTCAAAGTGTGATGCGCAGAAGCTTCCTGTGGAACCAGGAACTTTTGTTCTCCGTCTTACTCAACCCTCCGTATCCCCATCAACAATGGCCCAGAATAGGAGAAAGTTGGACACCAGTAAGCCTCTCCCGGTAGAGCCGTTCGCTCCCGGCAGAGACCCTGCCGGAAACAACTCCTCGCAGCCTGCCGGACCACCCCCTCCAGTCATGCCCATGGACCCCACATACGAGGCTGGTGCTCCCGCAGCGGAGGAGGTTCTATTAGTCCTCGTTGCCGAGCCACGGGCTCCAACTTGGGCAAGGCACATTGTCCGCTTCCTCCAAACCGGAGAGCTTCCCGGCGACCAAGACGAGGCTGAAAAAGTAGCCCTGAGGGCCAGTATGTATCTGTTTGTCAATGACACTCTATTCAGAAGGAGGCCCAATGGTGTGAAATTGAAGTGCGTCTGCCGGGAAGAAGGAAAGGAACTGTTGGCTGAGATACATGAAGGAATGTGTGGCTACCACATTGGATCAAGGGCATTAGTTGGGAAAGCATTCTGGCAAGGATTCTTTTGGCCCACGACCCTCTAAGATGCGGTCGAGCTAGTCACTAAGTGTGAAGCCTGCCAGTTCCATTCCAAGAAAACCCACATGCCTGCCCAAGCTCTTCAGACAATCCCTCTATCATGGCCATTTTTGGTCTGGGGGCTCGATATCCTTGGCCCCTTCCCCAAAGCAATCGGGGGCTTTGAATTCTTGTTCATTGCCGTCGACAAGTTTACAAAGTGGCCGAAAGTGACTGCCATGAGAAAGGTGACTGCCCAGTTAGCTATCAAGTTCTTGAAAGATTTGGTGTGTCATTTTGGGGTTCCGACAAGGATCTTCACCGATAACGGCACCCAGTTCACAAGCCACGCCTTCATGCAATATGTTCATGCCCTCGGATGCAAGATCTCATTCGCCTCTATGGCACACCCCTGGAGCAATGGACAAGCTGAGAGGGCAAACGCTGAAGTGCTGCATGGGCTCAAGAGAAGAACCTTTGATACACTGCAGAAGCATGGTAGGCGGTGGATCGAGGAGCTGCCGGTGGTTCTCTGGTCCCTCAAAACGACACCAAACTGAGCTACCGGGCAGACTCCCTTCTCCCTGGTCTACGGGGTAGAAGCAGTTATCCCCACAGAACTCATTTACGGGTCGCCTCGAGTGCTTGCCTATGATGAAGTCGTGCAAGATCAGCACCGACGTGACGACGCTGTGCTACTCGAGGAGAACCATCTCTGGGATGCTACGCGCGTTCTACGCTATCAGCAAGCCCTACGTCGCTATCATAGCCGCGGGGTTCATGCATGGTGTTTTGAGGAAGGTGACCTTGTCATTAGGTGCGTTCAATCCACCAAGGGTACACACAAGTTCTCACCAAAGTGGGAAGGCCCTTACCGGGTAGTACGAGTCACCAGACCTGGCGCAGTCCGTCCGGAGCCCAGAGATGGCACTCGGTTGCAAAACTCATGGAATATTGAGCATCTCCGCAAGTTCTACCCGTAAGGCGCGAGGCTGTCGGGCCCTGCTTGGAAGCCACCCATTTGTACAGGCCTTGCCTCAGCTGCATGTAACCCCTTGTACAAAGCCAGGGCGATGGCCCCGTGCAAGAGAAAATAAAGAAGCGTTGTAGAGGGGGGCCCCAACCTAGACTGCATGCATGCATGAGCATGAGCATTCTAGACCACTGCACAAGCATTTCATGAGCATTTGCATATGCATATAGATAGGATCGTCATGCATTCATTCTCATCTGCATGAAGTTGTAGTTTCTTGTCATGAACTTGGATTCAACAAGGAGTTGAGAAGATTGCCCGACACTGCGATCCGCGGCAAGCCAGACAGATAAGTTCTACCTCTTTCCCATTTGTGTTCTGTAAAGCTATAACTTATGCATTAGAAAACCTCGCCGCTCTTTTTAAACTTAGGTGCTCCCATCCCTGACTCGAACGTTGCTTCGGTTAGAATGGTCGCAGTGGCCTTTGGTAAAAAAGAAGTTGGCGGGGGGTTGGTCCCTTTGTCTATAAACCGGCAGATGTCGCTCTCCGGTAGACAAAAAGGGTGCCGACAAGGTAGCCTGCCGGGAAAACTCATTTATCTACACTAAGGAGGCATCTCACCTCTACATGGGCATACACATGCACGGGTTCCCGACAAGGTTTATCTTTTTCATTAACATGCTGATACAAGTACAAGCATTACAGAACACAAACATGGACTCGAGAGATTGCATTATTTGAATTAAAATTTGGCAACTGCCTACAGGTTTAAGATTGAAAAAAGATGTGCATGTAGGCGTCCTGGATGTGAAGGTATCCAGCCCTGCCTGCTTGCGGCCCACCACGTGGCTCCATCGACGGCCTGGTATGGTCCATCTTCAACATCAACAACTCAAGACCCTCGCGAGGGGCCAAGCCTCGTGAGGCAGATGACGCCAAGACCCCCGAAGGGATCGGCCTCCTCAGGATGGCTCCCAAGGGGCAGAGAATTCAATGCAAGGTTTACCGCACGAGGCTCAACTGACGTGAGCCATGAAGACCAACGCCAGGCGAGCGCCAGGCAGGCGCCAGGCGGGCGCAGAGCGCAGGTTTCCTCTTCGGTGCAAAGGAGGCAAGCAGCAGGCGCGGAGTCCCGAGGAATCAGCCAAAGGTTTCCATTCTGGTGCAACTGGACCAAGACCGCCAGGATGGCAGGACGGAGGTCATCGACGAGCCCACCGCAGCGTCACGACCAGAAGCTTTTCGCAGGAGAGGACTACTTTTGTCAGGATAAGTTGTACTACTTGTCCCCTTTCAAATCCGGCCGTTGTGGGATCCCTTCCCGCCAACATTTGGGAAGAGGACCAAGGCCACTATAATAAGACTAGCCACCACCGTAGAGGGGCATCTGATAAGAAAACAAGCCGAACTAGCTCACACCACACCAGCTCAGCTCAAGAACACCTCTCCTCCCGAGGCCAGTTCATCCACTGTACTAGTTCATCCTCTGCCCTCCGAGGCAATCCACCAAAACGCTGGAGTAGGGTATTACACCGTGAGGTGGCCCGAACAAGGATAAACTGTTATTTCTCTTTGTCTCTTTGAGCTTGACGCGCTAGGCTTAGGAGGATCGTGAGTAGGCAGACTGAGTAGGTTGAGATCTCCGCACGCACCCTAGAGTTTGAACCTCTCAAGGGTTTGTGGAACCCATAATCCGACATTTGGTGCACCAGGTTGGGTGCGTCGGATCTTCTCTTCCGTCGACCGGTCTCCTGCCACTCCGACACCTCCACGACCGATGCGCCGAGCTCGCATCGAGCATCAGGTCGCAGTCGCCGCCTGCGTCGCTCAGACGGCTCCGGCGGGTGATGGTTGTGCCCGTCGCGCTCCATCTGCGGTGGCCAACGCCGCCACGGGCCCTGCTGTCCACGAGCAGCAAGCTTCATCGCTGCACCCATCAGTGTGTCACGACGGGCGCACCGCTACTCCGTCACTGGCCCCAGCAGCTTCGTCATCCCACGTGCGTCGCGGCCAGGAGGACGCGCAGACCGCTCTGCTCATGGCGTGAGAGCTCCTTCGCTACCACTCGGTGGGTGACCTCTACAAGGAGTGGCTCGAGCGGATCGCTGAGCTCGTTAGCGTTGCGCATGGGGGCTCCGCCGAGCTGACTCGCTCGCTGCCTTAGCAGCCACCTGCAGCGGGCGACGTGGCGCACGGGGCTCCTCCACCACCTTCGGCCCAGGGCGTCGGCGGTGGCCCAAGGCATGCAGCACCACGGCGCGACCCGCTGCGCTCGGCGCCAGCTCGGGAGGACGTGAGCTGTCAGGTGGTGCAGCGACCACAAGGAGAAGCGTGCGCGCTTCCAGTACCCCAGCACCAGGCCCGCGTGCCGCCGCAGGAGGCGACGATGCGCGTGCACCAAGACCAGTATCCACCCCCTCGACGACCTCCGGTGGCCACAGCAGGATGCCGCGCGTTCACTCCGGAGCTCCGCAACGTCGTTTGGCCAAGCAAGTTCAAACCTGACCTGCCTCCGCGCTACGACGACACCACCGACCCCGCTGAGTTCATGCAGCTCTATGAGCTGAGCATTGAGGCGGCCAGCGGCGATGAGAAGATCATGGCAAACTGGTTCCTGGTGGCCCTCAAGGATGGCGCACGTTCTTGGCTCCTGAACCTACCCGAGGGGTCGGTTTCTTCTTGGGGGGAGATACGCGGCCGCTTCATCGCCAACTTCCTGGGCACTCGCGACCGTCCGTCAGTCGTGGCTGACCTGCGACGCATCAAGAAGCTACCTGGAGAGACCCTACAGAAGTACATCCAGCGCTTCAACAATGTTCGCCTCAAGATTCCCAAGGTGTCGGAAGAGTCCATCATCTCAGCGTTTTCTGACGACGTCCGCGATGTCAAAATGAAGGAGGAGCTAGCAATCCATGAGGATCTTTGCACGGCTCTGGATATGTTCAACATGGCGAACAAGTGCGCGAGAGCTGAGCAGGGGCACCTCTCCCTCCTCGAGCTCCCAGATGTTGTCCCAGAAGACAAGAAGACCAAGACCAAGGACGTGAAGCGCAAGGGGCCAGCCATGCTTGTGGCCGAACCAGAGACGAAGACCGGTTGCGACCATCCCGAGTCATCCAAGGGCAACCGACCCTTCTGCGCCTTCCACAATCTTCACAGCCACAACACCAACGGCTGTCAGGAGCTTAGATCCCTCCGCGACGGGCGCCTTGGTCGACGCCTCGAGCGCAACGATCGAGGCTACAGTCGTGGAGGCGGCCGAGGTATAGGACGCTGGAACGAACGCGACCGCCATCAGGAGTGGCGTGACCAGCCTCGCGAGGACCGCTGGCAAGGCCAGCCTCGTGAGGGCGCCTGGAGGGACCAGCCTCGTGAGGAGCGTCCTCAGGGAAATGTAGCTATGCCTCCTCTGCCTCCACCACCAAGAAGGAACGACGATCACCACCAGGACGAGGGGGCTGGGGGCTTCCAGGAGCCTCGAGCCATCGCCTGCATCTTGGGCGGCTCACAGGCCCCGGCTTCCCACCACATCTTCAAGCAGTTCACGCACGAGGTGAATGCGGCGCTCCCCAAGCCCGAAGCAACTCGCCCTCTCAGGTGGTCCAAGTGCGCCATCATCTTCAACTCCTTAGATAGCTCAAGTGCGCGGCCACTACTGGCACGCTCCCTATGCTCTGCTCCCCCGTCATCAACAACGTGGTCATCACCAAGACTCTCATCGATGGCGGAGATAGGCTCAATGTGTTGTCTGTTCAGACGTTCAATAGGCTCCAAGTGCCATACTACCAGCTTCACCTAACCAAGCCATTTTTAGGAGTTGTCGACGGTTCTACACACCCGATAGGGCAGGTCCGCCTCCCTGTCACCTTCGGCAAGCGCAACAACTACCACACTGAGCTCATCGACTTCGACGTTGCCGACATCCTCCTGCCCTACAACACCATCCTAGGGTACCCAGCACTGGCCAAGTTCATGGAAGCTACGCACCACGGCTACAAAGTCCTCAAGATGCCAGGAAGTGGCGGCGTCATCACGGTCGTGTGCCAAGAGAAGGATGCAGTGTGCTCCCTCGAGCACGCCTTCCAGGCTGCAGCGGCTGAGAACCCTGAAGACAAGGGCGGCGTCCTCCCTCCTGAGGTTGCTCCCAAGACAAAGAAGCTGCAGTAGGGACAAGGATGTCGTGAAGGAGCACCGCTCGAGGACGCCGCGTTGAGCCTCGCGTCCCTAGACGCGGCACCTTCACCCATCGCATAGGAAGGCGCGCCCGGCGCCCCTCTCAGCTGGGCTCGGGGCCTCTACTTTGGAGGGCCTCAGACCTAGCCAGGGTCATGAGGGAGGCGCTCGGGCACCATGTGGAGGTTCTCTTCAAAACGCGCTTCCCAGAAGAAGGCAGCAGGCGTGAGGCACCAGGTGGTCGGGAGTTCATCAGCAAGGCAATCAAGGAGATACAAGAAGCAAGCGTTCTGCAAGGCGATCGTTGCCTGCCGCGTGGCGCGGCTCATTGCCCTGGCGAGGGTAAGGAGTTCCGCGTCTGCATCGACATCCCTGGGCTCACCAGGGCCACGTCTCGGCAGCTCATCTGGCCGACTCGTGTCGGCCGATGCAAGGGTACACCTCACAACTACATCTGCATGCCCTTTGGCCTGCCTGGCGCGACTGTGGTGTTCCAGCGCTGCATGAAGGACGCCCTGGCGGCTCGCGAGGCCAGGCATCAGGAGATCCTGGTGGAGATGGAGGAGCACCTTTAGAAGCCTCCCGGGCCCTCTGAGTCTCCCGAGGCTCGACACTAGAGCGGCCTGTGAGGAACGACTCTAGCAGCGCGCGTTTTTTGGCTACTTCAACACCTCTTCAGCGACGGTACCAGGTGACATCTCCCTAGTTCGTTCAGTCTGGGGGCGCCCCTCAGGCTGCATCATCCCCAGTCCGTGTGGGTCCGTCCCTAAGGCGTGTATCATTTGCATTCACCAGGACTATCTAACTATTTATGTGAGTTTACCTATGGTTGTCACCCTATGACCGCCGCCATCGCGGCCCCCCATGTGTTCGCTGGCTAGTACCACTCCTTCATCGCTGCATCACATAGGCATGACGCTTGTGCTTGGGTCCATCCCTGCAACGCTGACAAACCCGGGGACCAAGCTCTGGTTCGCGACCCGCCTCGCACACACCACCTCGGAGGTCCCCGGTACCTCTGTCCTACGCCCTGGGCTGCATTCCCGCTCCGCAGGGGTTCCCGGTCTTTCCTGTCATCTAACCTGCAGGTTCATCTAGCAATGGGCCACGGGTCGGCTTGGTCGACCACCATCTGGCCTCGCGAGTCACTTGCACGCTAGAGGGGGGCCTCTCGAGCATCGCGTCTCAGGAGTTCATATTGGCTCTCCAGCCCTCACCCCCTGGCATTGACCACGGCATCGCGACCTGGCATACCCCAGCGACGGCTGAGCTCGCTCGAGGGCCGTGTCCCGAGGGTGTAGAGCACCTAGGCAAGCGAGGCAGTAAGGTGGCCGGTGCAGGCTGCGCCCAATGGTACCGCCGCAGCCGTGGGAGCAAGCACCATCATCCTAACGGACCAAGACACCAAAAGATAAGTCCCAGTTCGCTGCGGCACTAGCTTCACTCCCCGCACACCCCGCCTCGCAGTCCCATTTTGGCAGTTCCACCCCCTTTTCAATTCTCTGGGCAGCTGCTTGCATGCCAAAGGGGACCTCGTGAGCATCGCGTCTCATGAGCTCTACCGGACCTCGGGCTGCTCACCTCCTAGCCTTGACCACGGCATTGCAACCTGGCATACTAGCAATGGCTGAAGCCCTACCTAGGGACTGGGACTTGTCGGCGTAGAGCGCCACACTACCAAGGAAAAAGAAAAGGGAGGAACCATGCCAAACTGGGATACGCAAGTTCATCACAAATTGAAAAGAAGCAACCCTGATATTGAGTACATTCCGATCCTTACAAACCCCATGGGGGCTGATCTTCATTCTGCACAAGGAAAGCATCTACTAAGCCCTATGGTATCGCTGGCGACACCGAGCGGCAACCACTGCCGCACTCCAACGCCGGCGGGAGCTGGGCGGCACATAGCTTTCGTCACTCGACTATGGAGACTCAGTAGGCTCAGGAGAGTCGCTGGATTCCCA
>NC_057813.1:129097257-129112593 GCF_018294505.1 Triticum aestivum | reverse complement strand
TCTCTCCCTGTCACACACAAACGCGTGCACAAATACACACAAACACGCACAAACACCCATTTATCTGGATCCTCATCTCTCCCCATGTACGCATGTGTATCTCACACACTCACTCTCTAATTATGTATATGTGTCTCCACGTTACACAATACAAAGCCCCATGTACATGTCTCTCTCTATCCTCCACACACATAGACACAAAGAATCTGTTATCATTGCCTCAATCTCTAACACATCACACAGGCACACTGTCTCTCTCTCTCTCTCTCTCTCTCTCTCTCTCTCTCTCTCTCTCTCACAAACATGCTCAACAAGGGTTTCCCCGTGAATAACTTACCGTCTACTCACCAACAGTCGTGGCAGTACGCCGAACACGAGACGTGAAAAAGAATAAATCTACACGTGCTTAGACCACCTAGTAGGACTATAGCAAGCCAAAAAGCGCGCCGCCGTCACCCCCTCCTTGTCGGCGACGGGAAAATCTTTGTTTTAAACAGTCGAGAAGTCATTGTGCTAAGGCCCCACATGCCGAGGCGTTGAATAGAATGTAGATGCTAGTTTACGGAAGCAAGTATCGACAATACGTTTGTATCTCCATACTTATATTTCTTCTTTTATAAAAAACCGAGTTGGTGATGATGGTACGTGTGCCATCTTGCAATATAGACCGTCTGATCTATATCTGACGGATGGAAATTAAACTAAAATATACACGTACCCCTCTCCACATTTGCAGACAAGGCCTTCCCTCATTCATCCTTATCTCCAACAAACCTCATTGTTGAGCAATTAAGAAAGGAAGCCTCTGGAACAAACTGGCCTAGTGGCCGCTGCCGGCGTCGTCAATCCCCATGCCTCCGCTCAGTCCGACCACCAACCACCACCACACCCAACTCCTCTTCACCTTATCTCATATTTCTCGAGATATCATTAGTTTTTACACATGGGATTACTCCCGCAAGGGTCAATCACAACAAGTGTTTTCATAAAAAAATGCATCTTGATGTTCCGTTAATGCACGGATCTTGCTAGTACTCCTACACAAGACTAAGTTGGTGATGCTGGTGTGTCTGCCATCCATCGTTTCTGACCATTAGATCTACATCTAACGATTGTGAGGTAAGTTGTTGCCTTTTCTCACCAACATCCCACTTGTCTACCAATTTGCAGAAAAACCCATAATTAGTATCTTAAAACCAACCACATCCCTCCCTGACCTCACCAAAACAGCCCAAGGAATATATTATAATTGAAACATAATATACATATGTATATCAAAATTAGGGTGTTTTGTACCAAGTTTGTGAATAAGTATTATTCTAATTATGATTCGTTGCAAAGGACATGAACATTGCTAGTATTTACAACCATGTATTTTTTTCTAGTATTCCATAGTTTCGAGTTTTCCATCAAGATATTAGTCACTCATGGTTGATATTTACTTTTAATCATGTACACATATGCACAATGTAACTAGCCTTGCTTATTGGCTTCCAAAGCTTAACTTTCACTCCTACTTACAATATGTAGAGTATTTAGCAAAAAACTACCACTTTCAACTAGCCCTAGGAAGAATCTATTGTACAAAAAATAGCAAAAACATACCCAAAATTTCTTAATCCACGTCAAAAACTTCTACTACCTCCGTTTCAGTTTACAAGTCTTGCGCGTATACCTAGGTTGTCAATTTTATCACCCTAATATAAACTATATAGCACAAAAATTATACCTTTTGAAAGTAGAAACTCAATAGTTTATGTTGGTATATTTTTTGTAATATATGACTTGTATTAGGTTGGTCAAATTGACGACCTAGGGGTACGTGCACGCCGTGTAAACTGAGAGAGAGGTAGTACTACCTAGTACTCCTACCGATTAGGTTCGCTTAAACCCATTTATGACTGGGTTGGCCACATGTCCGTGCTGACGAGGCAGCTTAAACCAACACATTTTGTTTGACCGTTGACACGAGGGACCCACATCTGACCTTCTATCCTGTTATTCCCCCTCAAATAATTATGTTTCCTGAACATTACTTCAAACAGTACTGATGCGTGTTCGTCGGTGGCGCCGGTGATGAGCGAGTCGGCCGCCGCTCCGCCGGACGGGCCGGACGCCGCGCTGGCCTCCGCACGGGTTGGCAGGCTGGCCCGAGCGTGACTCACGAGCGAGCAAGCCGCCGCGCTGGCCTTCGCTCGAGCCAGATGGCTGGCCTGAGCGCGGCGCGTGCGAGCAAGCTGCCGCGCTGCCGTGCCAATCTAGCTAGCAAACCTTGCAGAAAAGCAGCTGGACGGAGCTATCTTGGCTAGCTAGCGGCCGCGAGCGCCGGATGGAGCTGGCATCCGGGCTGCCGCAACATGGGCTCCGCACCGCCGGCGGTTTTGACCTCGCCTTCTGCTGGCGGCGGTAGCTGCGTCCCATGGCCGAGGATGACTAGGTGGACGGGCCGGAGGTAGGAGGCCACTCGAGGATTTTGGTTGGTAAGAGCATGTACAATGGTTGATAAGGTAGTCTTATCTTAAGTCTGCCACGTATGCAAGTGGTAGTAGTTTCTTGGCATTTTAGTGGTTTCTTGCATTATTAGGGGTTTCTTGTAAGGAACAATGTACGTACTACTAGTGACAAAAGGCGATTATAGGTTGCATTGTACTCCAACGAGTACTACTAGTGGTGGCGGGGGTGTATACCTCGTTTTGTGGGTTCGATCCTGGCCGAACGCACGGCGGCCTTTAAAAAAAATAGTACTAGTACTACACTTCGCTGCGAGCCAATATTTTACACGGGTAGTTTGAATTTTGAAGTCAAACGGACGTGCGGCCCCACAATCTGGGTGCACTGGATAGCCTAGCCACGTGAACGGGTTTTCCTTCCCAGCATCCCGTGGCTCGCGTGCTCGCCCTAGCCGCACCTCGCTTGCAGCTTCCTCATCAGCTAGTAGTAGCATATTTAAACTAGCGCCTCCCAATTAAGCCCGAGGAGCCGGAAAAGCCTAGCGGGGCATTGGGAACTGTGCAATATGGCTCTGTACTCTATGTAAAGTGTTGTACTACTAGTACTCTATAGCTTGTGGCGTTGCACGCATGGACTTCACTCCATTATCGGCGCTACTATAAAAGAAATTCCTCTTGACGTGTTTTTTTTGAAACGGAGGAAAAAGCTTTGCTTCATCTCATTCATAAAGAAGGAACTACTAACAAAGTTCGACGAGATCCATTACACCTCCACAAATGGAAGCGAAAAGCCTAGTCTCGCTGTATCAAATAACTCAAATGTTCTGCCCCGCAGACCGCACTAACCGTCGCTGATAAACAGGCTGCTAGTGTGTGCATGAGAGGAGCGGCTGGGTAGGCCAGCTACTCCTACATGAGAGGAGCGGCTGAATATAGCACTGAGAGTACCCACTAGGCCACTACGCAGGTGTACTTCCCCTGCATTGATAGTACAACGATGGTTCTGCAGAACAGTAGTACCCTCCACTTCCAACTGTAGCTCCTCGGCCCTGAGATTCAAGAGTTCAAAGCTGGTGCACTATACTATACTAGACTAGACTAGAAGTACAGTACATCGCACTAATACTCGTAGTTGAGAAAAGTAGTACTGGTACTGCTACAGTACGAGTACGTACTCCTCCGTCACATAATGTAAGACGTTTTTTGACACTAGTTGGCGTGTACAAAAAATGGCAAAAACATACCCAAAATTTCTTAATCCACGCCAAAAACTACTACCTAGTGCCAAAAATTTCTTACTAGTGCTATTATTTACAGTATAATGCAATCCCATAACGTTCCATAATGCTAGTACTAGTAGTAAATAATAGCCTAACCCCTTCGCTGAGGAACGATCTACATTTGGAAGGGATGAGGCCCTGCGGTTACTATGCTCTTATCTCCTGCTCGCCAGTTCCCCTCCCCCCGAAGAGAAGGCAGTTCGTCGCTGCTCCCTTGGATTCGCCAGGTGGTTCTCCTCCTCGTCGGGGCTGGGAGACCTTGGACGATGATCCTCTGGGAGAAATCGCACGTCACTCCGATGTCCTCACTGCCGCAAGACTAGGTGCTTCCTGCACCAACTTTTTCAAGACACTTCTTAAACAGGTTTGGGAAAAGGCCATGCTTTTTGGTCTTCCATGCGTCCTCGAGGAGAAGGTTCTTCTATGGGAC
Organism: Triticum aestivum; assembly: GCF_018294505.1. Classification (NCBI taxonomy): domain Eukaryota; kingdom Viridiplantae; phylum Streptophyta; class Magnoliopsida; order Poales; family Poaceae; genus Triticum; species Triticum aestivum. Next base: position 129,108,433 of record NC_057813.1, on the reverse strand, counting down.
AATCCTTCGAACAGTCTACCGCTCTCTGTCCATGGTTGCACGTTGACTCCGATAGAGTTGCCAACGTTGAGAGGTAGTCAGATTTTGTCCGATAGCAGGTTAGTAATGGAGTTTGATCATGTAGTACTTAGTTATTCCATTTCCATCCTGTAATTTCTCCATGCCCACCGTCTTATATATAGGTCTGGGTCGGTGCCAACGAAGATTGGCTTGCATACTTCCGGCTGGATACCACCATCATTTTGCCCAACATCCACAGCAGTGTGGTCGTTCCGGTAGACCCCTTCTCCACCATTGGGATCGGCCTTCCGGACTGGCTGGGCTTGAATCGTATGATGATGCTTACATGAGATTGAAGAAGATAGCAATTGCGGACCCGCCGACAAAGCGACGCGGCTACGACGATTACTATCTCATCGCGGTGTTCGACATAAGGATTGCCATCAATGCAAGACGCAGTAACGGCAGAGGCTGGTGCATGTTGGCTGCGGCAGATTTGTACCCCTACACGTTCGAAGACGCCGTGCGCCATCTAGGCCGCATCTTCGCGGGGACAAGCCAGGGGACTTGTTTCATCTGGTTGCCATCCTACGGTACGGGAGATTACAAATGGAATGCACAAACCATCATTTGCATCCCTAATAGTACTCCATTATTTTGCAGGGACCAGTCACCCCCCGATCAAAATAAGATCGCCGATCCTGGCTGTGCATTTGCATCCGCGATTCGGTCTAACCTGGAACCTTGTAGCTGACTTTGCCATATTGGGAATGACTATCTTAGCAGTCGTTACCCATGGTATCACTGATGTGCAACATGGTCACAATCTACCACGATTGGACCGTCACCATCTACCCAGGTATTCCATTTTTGAACACTCTCGCCTTCTCTTTCATTGTTGTACTAGTAGTATACTTAGTACTACTAGTAGGAGTACTTTTTACCTTGGAGGATGCGTATAGCTAGCTGGGCCCTTGAAGACTTGAACCCACTAGCTGCCACCATTTTTGTTTTTCCATGTCTTACTATCTCATCCATGTAGCCAAGAGTGGCTATATATAATAAGCCAGTTATTTTACTTCCTCTATACCGGAGTAGTACTATTTGCTGCATAGTATTACTGACCGCCATATTTGAGCAGAACATTATTATGCATGGACCTTGACTATGTACGTCACCATGTGTCCAGATCTGGGATGCCGCACGTACCAGATGAACGGCGCTGAGTTCGACCCCCATGATGCTACGTAGGTGCCGAGGAACACTCTTGGAGAGTACTCGCTTTTCATCGGGGACATCTACCCCATTGTGAAGCGGATGCCACCTTCTGTGCACGACACGGAAGGCCTGTCGTTCATGACACATGGTTGTGTCTTCATTGCGCACCGCCGAATGAACGACATGCTGGGACACGCTATCCCTGATTTATGCCGCTTTAGCTTGGATGAGTCTCCATCGTGTGGAACCGGACTAGAAAGTTGCGACAATGACTCCCGTTGCCCACCGCTATGGATCGTGCCATCCATGAAGAACACCTTGGACTGGAACCTGGAGGAGCACATGCATGTAGCCCATCTATAACGTGTAAGTGGAGTACGGTAATTGTGAACGGTAGCGCTGTGAATATATGTAGACTAGTCGTGCACAAATTTATCACATGAATTGGAGATGAACTTGTGTGGCATACTGGCATTTGTCCTTTAGAATTTATTACTAGTAAATGTGTTATGTGTACGTGCAACTTGTGTGGTTGTTGCACGGGCACCAACACACTCTTTGAGAAAAAAAGGTGGCACAACTTTGGATATACGTGACGTGGCGGCATCATACAGTAGCATCGTTCACTATAGTTGTAGTACACTCCTACTAGGACAACAACTCCTATAAAACCTTGCGCTTGGCTCTTTGCCTCTTCGGGAGGTTCAACAGTTCGTACTCGTTTGAACCTTGCACTTGCCTCTTCGCCTATTCGGAAGGTCCAACAATGGTGATACTACAGTACAATATGCGTCTGGCAATCTAACACCGATTGAACTGCTGCACGTCCACCGTGAGGGCAAGGGCGAGGGAGAGGAAGAGGGAGAGGGCGCTGTAGTCAAAACCCTCTCCTCGTCCTGCGAACCACCGCACGCATGGGCGAGGGAGAGGCGTAGTAAGCAAGCTTCTCCTCGTTCGGCGAGTTGACAGGACACATCAAAGCAGTACTAGTACTAGTAGTAGTCCATACTGCGTCCTTTCCGATTAATATGGCTTAATTTGAAACGAGAAAAATACACTGGCTGTCAACGTATGTGACAATATGCTCTTTACGGTTACTATATATAGTTTTACGTCGATTATACGATCACTAGCTCATCGTAGAGCACCGTATTGCACCCTACTGACCGGCCACATAGTTGACGTGGCACTTTGTTGACTGGTTAAATTGTCACCTGGTTTCTGGGTCCCACCTGTCAGTTGGCGGAGCAAAGAAATCAGTTAAACAAAACTTTACGCAGGTGCCACACGAGTCCAACCCTTGCGCCCGAACCGCCCTGGCTGTGTATGTGAGTGCATGCATGTGTCCTCCCTCGGCCTTCCAACAAAGAGTGTACATCGGCTATAAAACAAAGAGTGTAGTAGTACATGATGTACATCTACACTTCCAATGCATTTAGCCTTTAATCTAAATCGATATTGATTGACTAATGCACCAACTTGTGCTGTAGGTATAGGCTACATGTCTATCCTTAATTACAGCATGCAACGGCCTTCATTTAATCTTCTTATCTCAATGGTCGCATGCACACATAAGTCTGCTACTTTTGGGCGTTAATTATACCCTGGTCAATGTGTAAATCTCTAAATGTCAAGTCTTTCACGGACGTAGGGAGTAGGTTGAGCACTTGAGCGTGGGCGTGTGTGTTGCGTCGTGTGCTGTGTGCCGCATGGGTGCGTGAGTGTTGCGTGCGTCCATGTGGAGTACGTGTGAGTGTTGCATGTTGCATGCATGCATGCATGCATGGGGCTTACTCCCTCCCATTGACATGTTCATATTTCAAACTTCCTCTGTTCCCTCCATATGGTGATAATCCCTCTGTTCCCATATACTCCAGTACGGAGTAAAAGCCTCCCTCTGTTCCCAAATATGGAGTATTTGTCTTTTTGTAGATTTCAACAAGTGACTAGGTACGGAGCAAAATGAGTGAAGTGAGCGTAGAGGCATAGGGATACTGTAGAAAGGTAATCCTCGTGATCCATCATTCCCCATCTCGGTTAGAGAGAACTATTCATCTAGTCTTCGCGGTGAAGTGACAATACACGCTGCAGCAGATGGGACACGTAATTAATAACCTGAACCAGCGTGTTTGTGTTACTAAATCAGCCTTACCCAGTACTGCCATCATGTTTGCCAGTAGAGCATGCTTCCGCAAATACGCCTACGCGCCTGTGTCCTCCATTAACTGACATATGGGCCCTCTCGTGGTAGACCCACATGTCATCGGTGTAACTATTTACACTCCGGAGGACGGTGCCTATATCCTGGTAGTAGTACTAGTAGAATTGAGATTTAATGCACTTTCTTCCCCGTCTTCCACTCTTCTTCCTCCTCTCTTATTCTTCCTCCTCTCTTCCCCATCATCGGCCGCACACCATTTACCCCCGCTCATTGCTCGCCCGCCCGCGCCATCTTCCTTGGTAGCTCGCGCGTACCATATCCCCCCCGCTCACTGCTCGGCCACACGAGGAGAAGCTTCTTCGCTCGCCCGCCCGAATCCACTTCCCCGCTGGCTCGCAGGCACCGAAAACCCCAATGGCAGAACCGACTGACATGCAGAGCCGCGATTGGAATTCCCTCCCCGATGTTCTCTTGGAGCAGATCTGTAGTCGTATGGACCTACTGAGCACCATCCGTCTGGCCACATGCTTGGTGTCTTTGTACCGTCTACTCGTCTGCAACCGGCCGGCTCTTTTCAAGACACCCTGCTTGTTGATGCCCGATCCTCGCAGGTGGCCCAGACACCGACTTGACGATCCTACGGAGGTTGCCGTGGTGCCCCTTGACATGCTACCACTACCCGTCCACCTGTCCTTCATGCGCGACCACTATTGGGCGGGCATGATGGCCAACTGGATCGTCCTCATCCACTACACCGGTAGTCCGTGGCGTCTCGTGGATATCTACACCCAGCGAGAGATCACCCTTCCATCGTTGGATACCGCCGACATTGAGCCTCGCGGCCCACCGGACACTCCTGCCAACTACGCATGAGACGCGTCAAGCTTTTGGCTCGACCTCTGTTTGCAGAAAGTTGTAATCTGCGAAGTGCCCACACCATCAGAAGACTACGTTGATTACAAGCTCATTGCCTTGTTCAACATGGGATTAGTCTATCTGGAATCCGGTCGCCATACATGGTTATGGATCATCATCAATCCTGTTGAGGCAACATTTCTGTCTGATGCTATAGTGCACGATGGCATCGTTTACGCGGTCGACGCATAGATTGGCTGCCTATACTGGTGGAATCTATCGTCGTGTAATTGTTCTATCTCATCTCATCTTTACCTTATGAATACGACTGCCTGTTCATTTGTTACAAATTTAGAATGCATAGCATGTCTATAACCACATCATTGCTATATGTTCCTCTCATTTCCTAGATTTTTATGACCACACATGTTATTGTTAGAGTTGATATGAGAACAATTGGCATCTAATGATTGTTAGAATACATATTATGAGCATAACATCATGATTGTTATATGTTACTCTCATTTACTAGATTTTTATAACAACGCGTGTTATTGCTTAGAGTTGATATTAGAATAGTAGTAGTAAGTGCTATGGTAGAATATGAGTAGGCGCTGTCATAGCTGTTTTCCTCCCATTGTTACATGATGTTTGAACCATGACATGTTGCTAGAATATGAAATCCATTGGATTATTTTTTTTAACTTGGGGTATGATTATGACCACGACATTGCAATTCTCTGTCTATGATATGTGTCACTGTTATAATAATCTTGATTCCACACATACTCTGAACATGATTGTTTATTTTTGTCCTTTTGGTCTCCAATTTGAATTGTTGCAGCAGACGCAAATGTGTTGGCCTTCATGATTCCAGGACCTGGAATCATACTAGCCGATGGGGTGCTGGTTTATCGCTCATTCAGCTGACGGCGGTCATTTGATGCTCGTTCGCACATACTAAATTGACCAAACCATTACATCAAACCACATGCAGTACAATGCGTGGGGCGTTCGTGACATTGATGGCTATGGCTGCTTCGTGTTTGAGAAAGATCCCAGCTCTGTTGGGCCAGGCGTATTCAACTGGAGGCGGGTTTACAGCCTCGGCAACCACTCCTTGTTCCTCGGGCTCAATTATCTGATCATCCAACCAATCATCGATCATATCACCGGCGATGATTACTATGCTATGCAACTTCCATTCGCGAGGGGGGCTGTGTTTACACATCATACCATGGGTTTCATGAATCACCATATCCAGAGATTCGTCGACATAGCTTGTTGCCAGGTAATCTTCAGTGTGTGAAAGGCATCAAGCTTCCATGCGATGGATGGCTTTTGCAAACCCGACATGCGGCGATGTGGTTCATGCCAACAGCAAATATGCACAACTTGATTCGTGCTGATATCTAGACTGAGCCATGTATTCTGCTGCTGTAGCACGACCCTCTTTTGTTGGATATTATGTACTATTGTTAGTTTGAAGCACTTCTCTGGTTTGAAGGATAGATACCTTCCTGGGATCAAGTGCATCCTAACTCACCTGCGTAGGATGTACTGATAATGATGATGGAGATGCTGTGCAGAAGCCATATATATACATATATATCAGTTAGGCCTCAAGTGTGTACTTGTTAGTTAAACCTATGTATAAATTCTGACACTAAATACGACTAGTAAGTAGTACAGTAGCAGTACTAGTATACGTCGGTCAAATTATTCATCATGTCCACACATTGAATTGACGTGACAACACGCTGCGCGTGAGGTGACACAAGAATCCCGGCGGCGTGTTCGGGTATTCTGGACTTCAGATTTGGAGTACCACTTATCTGTCGAAATCTTTATTTTTGAAACGGAGGCAAAAGATTTGCCTCATCCATTAAATAAGAGGAGAATAGAGTTTAGAGTTTTTACAAGCGCTCTTGCAAAACGGCATGGCAATTACTCTCGTACAACTATCGAAGAAGTGCGAGTTTTTACTCTATTGAAATCTTTCATCATTCACTTAAAACAGTCGATTGGTCATACATTGAGTACCATATAACTGGAATTACCAATGCAAGTCGAAGAAGGATTGGCCGGTGCTGCCGGCTGGCGTCAAGTTCGATCCCACGGATCAGGAGCTGATCGAGCACCTTGAGGCCAAAGTGAGTGTTGACAGCGCGAGATTTCAGTCTCTCATCGATTTGTTCATTCCAACCATCGACAACGCGCACGGCATATGCTACACCCAACCTGAGAAACTTCGAGGTAAGACACCGATCGGCCGTCTACTTGCACAAACATATTCCTTTATTTATATCTCTATTTTTCTTTTTAGACGCAGACCTGGTGAAACAATTACAATTTGATAGTTAATAAAAAGTGAAATAAGTGACTGCAACATGCCAAAGATGTTATGAAAATGCCAACTAGGTACACTAAAACCTGTATTCCACAATACTGCAGGTATCACACTGAGTGGCCCAAGGAAGCATTTGTTCCAGCGCAATTCCAGGGCGTTCAAAAGGGGCACGTGGACGCGTCGCAAGATACAGTCGGAGTGCGGCACACACGCGATGTGGCACAAGACCGGCAATACCTTGCCGGTGATGGTCAACGGCCGGCAGACGGGCAGCAAAAAAGGTTTAGGTGCTGCACACCAACAAGAACTTTAACCAGCAGAGGACTAACTGGGTGATGCACCAGTACCACATCGGGGACCTGGAGCAAGAGAAGGAGTGGGAGCTGGTCCTCTGCAAGATTTTCTACCAGACGAACACTAGGGCAGGAGTAGTTTGGTATTGGTAGTTGTACTACCTTGTCGTCCGCAAGTTGGTATTGTTGTTAACGATCTTTTGGTATGAACTTGCATTTGCTTCCAGCCATCATGCCGAGGGTCGACATGGATATAAAGTTGAATCATTTGTTTCGAAACGAATTCTCAGGCACCTGATTTTTATTTGACGGGTAGCATAAGCACCTGCCGTTCGAATTCCCAGTTCTGCAGTGTTTCCGAAACAAGTGCATGCACTTATTATCACGATAAAAAAACAATATCCGTGCTGCATCTCAGTCATTAGTTTGTGCTTGCAGAATTCTCTCGTTTTTTGAGCACGTATATTGTTTTTTCAGGTCGAGCAAGTTTCAACTGGGCTGTAGACTGACCAGGGTTGGTTTTGTTTTTAACAGGCCCAGCCCATGACGACAACGGGGCACAAAGATCCAGCAGGTATCTACTGGCCTCTGTCCCGCCAGCGTTAGTTATATTTTGTCTTACAACATCCGCAGGTAGTTTTGTTACTGAATCAAACACACAGCCCAGTTCTATTTTCCTCTTGAAACGCATGTCCTACATCCGTTTTCTAATCTCTACCTATAGTTTTACTAGTTCATATACACGTACAATTATATTGAAAACACATAAAATTCCCTTTTCATATTTACATCCTTATTTTTGTTGTTTTTTCCGACCCAGCGCTTATTTTTTTACCAATGGTTTTCCCTTAAACCAACTCAATTGTCCCACGTCTTATTTGCTTACAAAAACAAAATGACTTTTTTGGCAAATCATTAAGTTCTTAAAAAAATGTTTATCATTTCGGGATTACAACAGTTTGGACTCCACCGAAATATGCAAAATAAGGTTGAACTTTTTGACCGTGGTCCTGGGCAGAAAACGGGATGTAATAAATTACTTAAGAATTAGCAAATGGGCTGCAAATTGTAAAAAATAGCAAATGGGCTGCAAATTGTAAAAAATAGCAAATGGGCTTTATGTTGTCTTCCATAGATTTGGAGGCTGACTTGTGGACCTACTAAGTTCATGCATACACAAAGTTTCTTAAAAAAGAAACTTAGTCAACAATCGACTCTACCAACGTCAGACCGTTAGATGTCAATCTAACGGCAATCGTGCTTCTTCAGTCTCTGATCTTCCTGCCCTAGCCGCCCAAACCAGCGCCGTCGGAACCGCCTGCTCCTGCCTCCCGTGGCCGGCAGTGCTGCCGGGCAGGCCTCACGGCCCCATCATACTCGCATCCCTGGCATGTCTATCCCTATACTCACCCACACCTCCTTTTATTTACCGGCGACGGCAGCTGAACCAGTCAACCCTCGTACTCTCCACCGCGTGGGCAGCCACTGTCGTGTCTTCGCCGGCTCCCTATCGTTCCCTTCGTAGGCCTCGCCGTTGTATTCCGCCCTGGTGCTCTCGGCGCGGCGTGGTCAACGATGTCCATCCAACGGCCGTACTGCTTCTTCAACCTCTGGTCTTCTTGCCCCAGCCGCCCAAAGCAGCGCTGGTCGTGCCGCATGCTCCTGCCTCCCGTGGCCGGCTGTGCTGCCGTGGAGGCCTCACCGTCCCCATACTACTCCCACCGCTGGCCAGGCCATCCCTCCACTCACCCACTCCCCCTGTTATTCTGCAGCGATGGCAACCTCACACCGCAGCCAAACCAGTGAACCCTCGTACTGCTCTCCCCATGGTCATCCACTGCCGCGTCTTCCCCGGCTCCATGTCGTCCCCTTCCTAGGCCTCGCCGTTGTCCACCGCCCTGGTGCTCTCGGCGCGGCATGGTCAATGTGGTCAACGACCGACTTCCATCGGAAGAGTACTATACGTGGAGAGGCTGACAGCTGGGTCCACGGCAGCCGCAAGGAAGTGCCTCCTTATTATGCGCAAAATAATTATTCCTCCACCTGACAGCAGGGACCCACCGGACGGGCCACCAGTATTTCGCGGAAAAAACGTTTCCCCCCTGACTGTTGTGACCCACCGGACGGGCCACCATATTTCGCGAAAAAAACATTTGCCCCTGACTGCTGGGACCCACCGGATGGACCACCGTATTTCGCGAAAAAAACGTTCCCCCGGCTGTCAGCTCAGACCCACCGGAAGTGCCTCCTTATTACACACAGAAAAATGAATACCCCCCCTGCTAGCTGGGACCCACCATGGTGGGAGGCTGACTTGTGGGCCTACTAAGTTGACGGGGACATAGGGCTTTGTCAACTTAGTCAATATTAACGATTCTAGCTCCATTGACCGTACGATGTCCATCCAACGGCCGTCGTGCTTCTTCAATCTATGCTCTTCCTGCTCCAGCCGCTCAAACAAGCGCCGGCGGGACTGCCTTCTCCCTCCTCCCCGCGGCCGGCTGTGCTGCCGCCCAAGCCTCACCGCCCCACCGTACTCCATCGCTGGCCTAGCCATCCCTCTACTCACCCACACGGCCACACCTGTTGTTATTCTCCGGCGAGGGCAGACGAACCAGTAAACCCTCGTACAGTCGTACTCCCCTCCGCGTAGGAAACAACTGCCGAGTCTTCCCTGCCTCCGTGTCGTTCCCTTCCTAGGCCTCGCCGTCGTCCATCGCCCTAGTGCTCTCGGCGCGGCGTGGTCAACGTGGTCAAGGAACGGCTTCTATCGGACGTGGACTATACGTGGAGAGGCTGACAGCTGGGTCCACGGCCGCAGCAAGGAAGTGCCTTGTTATTACGCGCAAAATAATTATTCCTCCACTTGACATCTGGGACCCACCGGAAGGGCCTCTGTATTTCGTGAAAAAAACGTGCCCCCAGCTGATATGTCAGACCCACCAGCTATCTTTGCACGCAAGGAAGTGCCTCCTTATTACGCACAAAAAAAATGAATACTCCCCCTGCCAGCTGGAACCCAGCATAGTGGGAGGCTGACTTGTGGGCCTACCAAGTTGACGGGGATGGACGGCTTTGTCAACTTAGTCAATATGAATGATTCTAGCTACTGTTACGTACGATATTCATCCAACGGCCGTAGTGCTTCTTCAACCTCTGGTCTTCTTGCTCGAGCCGCCCAAACCAGCGCCAGTCGTGCCGCGTGCTCCTGCCTCCCGTGGCCGGCTGTGATGATGCGGAGGCCTCACCGCCCCCCTACTACTCCCACCGCTGTCCAGGCCATCCCTCTACTCACCCACACCCCATGTTATTCTGCGGCGACAGCAGCCTCACACCGCAGCCGAACCAGTGAATCCTCGTACTCCTCTTCGCGTGGGCATCCACTGCTGCGTCTTCCCCGGCTCCGAGTCGTCCCCTTCCTAGGCCTCGCCGTCGTCCACCGCCGTGGTGCTCTCGGTGCGGCGTGGTCAACATGGTCAAGGAACGACTTCCATCGGACGTGGACTATACATGGAGAGGCTGACAGCTGGGTCCACGGCCGCCGCAAGGAAGTGCCTCCTTATTACGCGCAAAATAATGATTCCTCCACCTGACAGCGGGGACCCACCATACGGGCCATCGTATTTCGCGAAAAAAACAATTCACCCCCCTGACTGCTGGGACCCACCAGCTACATCTTCGCATGCAAGGAAGTGCGTCCGGAAAAAAAACGATTCGCCCCCCTGACTGCTGGGACCCACAAGCTACATCTTTGCACGCAAGGAAGTGCCTGACAATCGGGACCCACCTGGTCGAAGCGTACGTAGCATTGTCATTCTGGTCACGAACGTGTACATACATACTGGTCGATGTAGAGGCGCGCACGTGTCGTAGATGTAGAGGCGCGCACGTGTCGTAGTAGAGGTGCGCACGTAGCATGTACACGTACGTACAGCGGCGAGGGTGCAAGAAAGAAAATACGGCCACATACGTACATACGGGCAGGGTCTCTAACACCTATCGCGCATACGTACATGGCTGGGTCCGAACGGAGAAACATCATCGTCGTTGTGTTCATGGGGAGCCAACCGGCTGGGTCGGAACGGAATGTGTGGTCGTGTTCATCGGGAGGGCTTGGACGGAACAGGCGATGGAAACGAGGCCTAGCGTACCGCACAACGGAGGAAACGGCCTTGTGTTCGACCGACCACGTTCGAAACGGGGTCCTGTTGATCGGGAGGGGCCTGGCATACAGCAAAACGGAGGAAATGGACCTCCTACGGTCAAAATGGGGGTCCTGTTGATTGGGAGGGGTGTGGT
>NC_057813.1:128769709-128779632 GCF_018294505.1 Triticum aestivum | reverse complement strand
GAGAGAGAGCGCTTCTACCCTCTTTCCTAGAATTTATGAGACAAACCGGCAAAAAAGAATCCTAAACAAGCTACAGTAATTATAGCACACTACTCAATCCAAAGTTTGAGTGTATGTGAACATTGTGCTCTCTACAAACTGGTAGTAGCACTTATATTTTTTAATGACATTGTTGTGGTCATATATAAGCCATCACTCATGCTATTATTATTAACAAGGTCAGCAAAGATTCACCTTTTCTGTTCATTGACATAATCACCGTTTAATTCGCACAAATTGAATCTGATGCATCCATAATTTATTTACTCGCCTGCCACTTGTGTCACACATGCAACGTACTTAATTATTCCCGTGGTTAATTCTTCCATAATTTACTCGCCTTTCACTTGTCTCACCCATGCAACACAATTAATTCTTCCTAAATTCTAAAAAGTGCACTTGTGCTAATTAGCTCCCTCGAGCGCACACGTCTGCGCCCCGTCCGATCCGCAATCACGATCACCAGGTGTGCCACGGGCAGAGTGAATTGTCCAAGTTACTAATTAAACCGCCCTAAAACCTAAAAAGTGCAGTTGTGCTTGTTATTGTCTTCGAGCACGTCTCTGCACCGTTGGATCTCCATCGCGAGGCGTGTCTGTTTCTCGGCTCACGCGGTCCATTTCACGTTAAGCGCCCAGGTGGCACTTGGTCGGCTTGCGGGCCGTTGGTTGTGGGGGGCGGTTGTAGGTCCCACCACTTCTCCTCATCCCGTTCATCTCTCTCTAGAGGCAGAGCGCACCCATTTCAAAACCACAGTTCTCGTCGCCCGTCTCTTCTTCCAAATCCTCCAACCCCCAAATCAGGTTCTCGCACCAGTTGGGATCCCGCGGGCGTAGCCGTGTTCGGTGAATCCGTGGCCGATTTTCCGCCGGAGTTGGAGCAACCACCAGTTCGGCGACCAGGGGCGTGCGACCACCAGTTGCGTGAGGCGTTTCCGGGAAGAGGATAAGCGGATGGTAGCCAGGTTGCGGTGCAACGAGGAGCAGGTCGGCGGGGGGAAGCAGTAGACGAGGCGCTTCAGGGGTGGAACAGCCGTCGCCAGCGCCGTGCCATTGGTGCAGAGGGCAGAGTCATGCTGAGGGCTACCAATCCTTCCCTTCCGTAGTCCTTCATCTGGTCTCTATTTTCCCATGTCCAAATCGGTGATTGCATGGTGTATGATGTAGACCTCGTTATGGTTGACGATGTGGGGCATTCAGTTCGCAAGGGGGTTGGCTAATGGTGGGAGTTAGGGTTACATTTTGGGTTGCTGTGGTGTGGGGATGTCCATGAGTGTTGGGTTAGGATGCTCATGACGGGGATAGTTCAGCGGAGGTCATTTTGTTGTTGTTTTGAGTTTCAGATTCATGCTTGTTTTTTGCTCTAATTTTGTGAATGACTTCCCCTGTATGGATTCAGAAGTTGCCAACGCACATAAGTGAGTGATTCTGTTACAGGTAGTATGGCATGGTTTTCTCCTTGTTTGAGCAACTTCAAATCCAGAGGAAGTTATTCACTTCAGGGAATTTTTTGAGGTTAATTTTGTCTGAATTTGCATGATGTGGTTTTTAGTTTGCATGGATATGCCTGATATGTGTAAACAATGAAGTTAATCCTCTGATTTGAAAATTTCTATGTTACCTAAGTGCTGCTTAATATAGCAACAGAGAGAAATTCAGTCCATATGGGGAGGGAGAGGGAGGGAGATGTTCTCATGCATTGGTTGTAGATCTGCTGAACCTACTAACAAGCCTGCTCATATGTTGCATATTTTGTGTTTTGACTTGCCCAACAACTGCTCATATGTTGCCTAGCACCTTGTTTTACATTGCAACGAATGTATATGTGTTGTTTGAACAAGGCAATGTTTGATGATGTAGGGTCCTTTTTGAAAGTGTGTGTATGAGGTGGGGTGCTGGGGTTACATTTTTTTCATTTTTTGCCTAGTATTGTGATTCAGTTGCAGATCTGTCATTTGCTTAAAGTTTTGTGATTTAGTTGTCAGGCTTGCTCAAGTTCAATGTGTCAGTTGCCTGACATGCCCTCAGTTGTTGCCTAGTATTCACGATATGTGTTTCTTTTTCAGGTGCCTGATGCGCAACAGATTTTCTTGCTGCTCATGGTCATGTTACTTAAGTTTGTATTAATGTTGTAACATAGTGAAGAAGAAGATAGTTTACAATCCTTCCGTTGTCTACTTTTTTTGTAAATTGCTTTTTGCTTAGTTTAGAAGGAATTTAGTCACATGACTTTGGTGGATGATATACAGTTTTTTATGATGATACTCATTGTTTGTCCTTTATATACGCAACAGAAAACAGATAGCCGAGACAAGTCAAAAGTCAAAACAGGATGGACCTCCTGGATCAAGTCATGATGACATTGCATCTCATGGCAATGAAGAGCATCAAACAAAGGTGTGCACATTTTTCAGCAAGTTTTATGTTCTCTTTGTACATAACATATTTTGTTTTTCATTTTTTACGGATTTATGTGTTTTCCATCTTCTAGCAAATAATTTGGTACAAGTGTCAGAGAACTAAAGCAATTATTGCACGGGGGCAACATCCTGATGATATTATTACTAACGAGAATAGTAACGAGAGCCAAGCTGCAGATGCTGGAAATGCAAATGTGAAAGGTGCAGACGTGGACCAACCTCCAAAACCAAAACGCTAGAAGGCGGGAGGAACTGAGGTATTTGCATAGTTGCTTCAGTTTTTTCCTAAAACAGTTGCCCAGCAATGCTGCCTAAGTTGCCTATTCAGTAATGAACATTATTGCTAATTCCTTTTTTCTTTTTTCCTGTGCAATAGGGTCATAGGAACATGGCATCCCCCGCAAGGCTCTTCAAGTTGAACAAGGAGTTGGTTCCTAACCAAAAGGGTGTCATCATTGCAACAGAATTTGGAGGCATTCTGGACCTTGAAGCAAGTAGCATGCCTGGAGATCTTAGCCAATGGATAATGAAGCATTATGACCCTGAGATTTCACAGATAGTCATTCCAGAAAGGGGGAAGATTCTTGTAGATGCCGCAAGTGTCCGTAGGATATGGGGCTTGCCAAATAGGGGGAGGAAGGCGTGCTTTGATAATCAGCCTGAAATCACAAAGGCAATGTACAATACTTACAATATCACCTCCAAGAACTCCTCAACTCTCACAGCATGGTGCAAGATGATCAAAGATATCGGAGGATCTTATGATGATGACTTTGTCCGTGCTTGGCTAGTTCTTGTTTTTTCGTGCTTCCTTGCCCCTTCCACTAGTTTAAGTATTTCCCCGAAAAACTTCCTGGCGGTCATGGATGTCAATGGAATAATGGAAACCAATATATGCCAGTTTGTTGTTGATCAACTAAAGCTTGCATTCACTTTGGGTTGTGGCAACAAGAAGGCTATTTGTTGTTATGTTTTCTACCTTGTTGTAAGTGCTTCAAGCTGTTTTGCTTTTTTTAGCATCCATTGTTTTCTTTTTTTTTCTATTTTTGCAATCATTTAGCTAACTTAAACTTTGTGTTCTTTTTCTTGTCATGACGCAGCAGTTGTATCTATACTCATTGGATGTTGGTGAGCCAATCCCTAACTTGGTACCAAGGGTTTCAGTTTGGAATTCAGATTTAATTGCCAAAGTAATTAAGAAGGACCGGGAGGCTTCGGGAGAATACGGCAATTTGCGGGTAACTTCATTTTTTATTTTAGGAGATATGTTTTTTTAGGCAACACTATTATACTAGAGTAGGCAATTCATTTTGAAAGACCAAGCAAGCTGATATAATTTTTTGGCAACTGCTTTACATATATTTCAAGTAGGTTTTCAGTCTTCTTTGAACCTTTTTTTTGTTATGCACACACTTCAATAATGTGACAGGAAGGACCTGGGTACTAATGGTAGCTGTTGTAGTACATTTTGAAATGAATAGTAGGCAAACATTGCATTTTTAACTCTTTTTTGTGGAATTTACATTTTGAACAGTAGCAAGTTTCTCCAACAACAGAAGCAACTTATGAAAACTAGAAGTTACATACCATCTCTGCATCTTTACTACATATTGAATCTTAAGTATCCACTGTATTAATAGTAGGCAATAGGAAAGTTGGATAGTGGATGCAGGCAAATTCAGACAATTAGCAATGCCATTTTCTTCATTTTCCAGTACTTTGGTATGCAAGTGGCAGAATAGTTGTCACTCATTTTTTTATCTTCTTTGACTATAAACCACTAGCTTAAGATGGAGTTTTCTCGGTGTGTGGATGATAGCTTGTTTGGCAGTATGGACCACATCACCAAATTTGTTGCCACAAGATTGCCCGAGTCTTACGACAAAATAGTAAGTTATTCAGCAACTGTTTGTTTCCTCTTACTAGTGTTTCCTTTTTCATTCCCATTTGTACATTTGCCCATTTTTTGACTCCTCAACAGAAGATTGTACTTATCATGTTATCTAACATCCACTTTTATGTTTTGCAGAAGCAAAAGAAGCTCATAGGGTTGGTGCACAAAATGTGTTTCGTAATTTCACATGCAGTGGGGAAGCTCGTGACTAGGATTGGGAGGATTGATGATGATTAATGGGGGGTAAGGGAGGCAGATCCTATTACTGCGGAGATAAGTAGGCAACAGTCTAAGAGAAGCTGTGATCAAGTACCAGCCGACACGGGCATCTTACCAAGTGAGGAGGAGTCATTTAATTCTGACAGAGATGACAGCGAGGGAGCTAATAGTGAAAGTGAGGGAGATGGCAGGGAGAAAGATAATGATGAAAGCAATAGTGATGGCAGTTCGGACAACGATGATGGTGATGATTTTGTAAATGAGGAGGAACGAAGTGGCACTGAGGGGAAACCAAGTAGTTAGGGAGCACGACAAGTGGTTGATCACCATGAGGAGGCAAGTGTTGACATGGAGAGGGAAGTCGGAACTGATGGAAACAAGGATGGTGAAGATGATATAGAGGAAGAGGATGACGAAAAAGAAGGGGATGCAGGAAAGGAAGACAATGACGATGAAGAAGGTGATGGGCACGATAAAGAGAAGGAAGATGATGGGCAGGGAAAGGATGATGTTGATGATGATGATGGTGGAGGTTGCAACGGTGACTCAGGCGACAATGGTGGCTCCTACGGTAATGAGGATGTTGCAGCTGAAGAACAAGACAGCGACGATGATGAACAAAGCACGCTGCAATTTCTAATTGAAAAGAAGAGATATAGTAAGCCAAAAGGACTGCATGAGGCAGCTAACATCTCTATCAAAGATCTTGTGATGACTGAGTTTAAAACTGCTGCTTCCCCAAAGCCACGCTTCCCTGTTTTTGAAGTAAAAGAAATGTTGGATCTTGATTACAGATCCGTTGCAGCCGAAGCTAGGATTATTTTCGAAGAGCTGTTGAGGGCAGAAGATTTGGATATGGTCTTCACATTTAAACCTGAAGAAATATGCCCAAAGCCGATTCGCCAGAAAATAATGAGAGAAATTGGTGCTCTAAATGAAGTTGCAGAACCAAAGAAAGTTGGTCAAAACCAACTACCACCACTTCCGCCATCAAAGAAGATGAAGAAAACTTTCAGTTTCATATTAGAGCCATCTATATGAATGAAACAACAATCACTACAGGAATCAGGAACTTTGTCGTCCGCCAAGGCTGGCGGCAAAGGCATACATGGCAGATGGCAACATGTCCGACTGAATAGGCTACGGCAAAGGGCTCTTTGCCGTCAGCTCGCAGACGGCAAAGATGAAAAAGGCTTTGCCGTCCGCTGACATACGGCAAAGATCTTGGACGGCACACGTGGTAGTTCAGGTCCGTTAAGTGGTTAACGGGGTGCTTGGCCGTCAACCAGCGGACGACAAAGCTGCAAAGGCCTTTGTCGCCTGCTGGCTGACGGCAAATCTGCCAAACAGGCCAGCCCCTAAGTGCCAGGTTGCACAGGTAGCTGCCAAGTGGCAGCATTGCTGTCTGCTGGCAGATGGCAAAGCTCTTTGCCGTCCGCCAGCAGATGGCAAAGTGTCTCTATAGCCCCTGTTTTTCTATTTTTTCTTAAATTCATTCAACTTTGATAGAATTTCACACACACACACACACACACACACATATATATATATATGTGTGTGTGTGTGTGTGTGTGTGTGTATGTGTACACATTTCAAAATAATTTCAACAATAAGTTTTCAACAAGATATATATATACAAGTTTCCAACATTTCCATATATACAATAAGTTTGCAACAAGAGATATCGAACAAGTTCCCAACCAACAACATGCCCAACAAGTTTCCACAAATAACAAGGAAGCACAAGCACAAGTACAAGTTTGCAACAAGTTTCCATTAATGCTAGATTCCTCATCTCAAGCAAATCTACAAATTAGGAAAGTTGAAAGTTAGAAGAAGAAGAAGACTAGCTATAAGAAAAAGAAAAAGAAGAAGAAGAAGAAGAAGAAGAAGAAGAAGAAGAAGAAGAAGAAGAAGAAGAAGAAGAAGAAAAAGAAGAAAAAGAAAAAGAAAAAGAAGAAGAAGAAGAAGAAGAAGAAGAAGAAGAAGAAGAAAACGAAGAAAAAGAAAAATAAGAAGGAAGAAGAAGAAGAAGCTTCTCCTTCTTCTTCTTCTAACTAAGGTAGATAAAAATGCCATTTTTTAGCTAAGGTAGCTAAAAATGCTAAGTGTGTAGGTCATTTTGTACCTAAGTGAGCTAATTATGTCATAAATGAAGTAGTTAAGCTAATTATAGATCATTATTGAGCTATCCTAGGTTGTTATGCCATTTTGTACCTAAGTGAGTTAATTATGTCATAAATGAAGTAGTTAAGCTAATTATAGATCATTATTGACCTATACTAGGTCGTTATGCCATTTTGTACCTAAGTGAGCAAATTATGTCATAAATGAAGTAGCTAAGCTAATTATAGATCATTATTGAGCTATCCTAGGTTGTTATGCCTTTTTCTACCTAAGTGAGCTAATTATGTCATACATGAAGTAGCTAAGCTAATTATAGATCATTATTCAGCTATCCTAGGTTGTTATGCCATTTTGTGCCTAAGTGAGCTAATTATGTCATAAATGAAGTAGCTAAGCTAGTTATAGATCATTATTGAGGTATTGTAGGTTGTTATGCCATTTTGTACCTAAGTTAGCTAATTATGTCATAAATGAACTAGCTAAGCTAGACCATTATTGAGCTATCCTAGGTTGTTATATGCCATTTTCTAGCTAACAAAGCATTTGTTAAGCAAAACACTTGGGAAAACTTACCATGATCCGGGAGGTGAAGGGCCTATCGGGGTTGCTCCACCGTGAGACGGAGAAGGATCAGTCGATCCTTTATGGGAGGCATGTTACACGAAAGATCATTTCAAATGTTTAGTTAGCATGATGCAACTGAAATGTGAATACTAGTAACTAATGACCATTCAAATGAAATCACAGTGTCCGCTATAGCAATCTGGGGCATCGGCGAAGGGGTCTGGCCGGTTTTCTCGCACACGGACTGCACATTTTGTTTTCACGAGTCAGTCATATGAGTTAGTAATGAAACACACATTGCGTGCATGATTTGACTAGTATGCGGGAGAAACTTACCACGAGGATCTCGTATAGGGCCCGGTGACTCGCATCGTTCCAGTTCCTCTCCGCCTCCAACATATTAGCCGTCCTCTCCTCCATGTCCCTCACCATCTCGTCCGCCTGCCTGCTTGCCTCCGCCACAAGCTCCTGGGCCATAGCCTTGATAGCGAGATCCACTGGCCGTGGTTGAGGCCCAATCTCGGGAAGAGACTTCGTCTGCCGCTTCTTGATCTCCGAGAGACTTCTAGGACAACGTATGAGCCCATCCCCAATGGCTACATGGCCATGTTTCCTCCCATCACTAGATAGCATCACGAGCTCAGGATCAAAAGGACTCTAGCTCGGGTTGAAGTCCTCGCCTTTCATCTCCTTCCCCCAGTCTCTGTACCTCACAAGCTTGTTGTGGGAGAAGGTGTTGGTGAAGCTCTCTGGATGATTGAGGTCATCCTCCGAGAATGCCTTGGCCTTCTTGAACGGGGCACTATGGGCCATGGCATAGAGGTCGTACAGCGGTGGCACCTCCTTCTTGTTGTGTTTTGCTTGAAAGAGAGGAACAGGGGTAAATTAGTAATTAAAGCTAGCATGAAGAATGAAGTTGCATGAATCGAACCACATACCCAGTGATCCCCATACTCAAACAGGTTGGAGCTCCCTTGATGGTGCGTCAGACCTCGCATCTAGGCACGCTTGTCCCTGGCCTTGTTGTGGGTGGCTAGCCATTGGGGAGAGCACCACTCATCCACCAACCTCTCCCAACAGTTCATCTTATCCGCACACCATCTTGGGGGCACCTAAGTTAGACAAAGAGAAATTTCAGCGCTACACCTACGAATCAAATCAAGGAAACTAGTACAAGGCCTTAAGAATAGGTAATTACCGTCATCTACTTCTCATTACTCAAATACTTGAGGCGGCACTTCTTCTTCTGCCTCCTGATGTTAGTCGACGCGTAGTAGTCTCGGATAGCATGGACCCGAGCCTCGTGTCGTGTGTTCTGAAGTAGGCGCTTGCACTCGGCTTCGAGAACCATAGCTGCCTCCGCCTCGTGTTCCTCAAGACACCTATAGAAGATCTGCAATCAAACAAGACAACACCGATCACTAGTACAATCACTAGCTACTGTTGATTTTTAATTCTGTAAAGGAGAACCTACCCAAAACCGCCGTCTCAGAATGTCGGTCGCCGTCACGCACACGACACCGTCGACCATCTCCCCCGGCAGGGCCGGGGCAACCTGATACAACTCCTAGGTGAGTGCTAGTTGTCGAATCTCACCCTCACCAGGCAACATGACCCACCCCGGGAAGTGGTGCCGGACTAGAGTGCCAAGGACCTGGTTGGGCCCGCGGACCTTATCTGCGTGCACCCAACCCCTGCAGTATGACAAGGCCAACACATTAGATATGAATTTGAACAAACATGAAGGCAAAAGGTCAAAAAGAGTAAATTAATGCACTTACTTCTCCCCGTTAGGCTGAATCAACCACCTGTGGTCGCGGGTCACTGGCACGGACGGTAGCTTAGTACTACCACGCTGGCAAACCGTCCTGCCCTCCTCAACCCGCTCGCTCTCGCTGTAGCTATCCTCAGATAAGGTCTCGTCGAGATCAGCATCGTGGTCGCTAGTCTTCGGAGTCACGTGGGACGAAGACTCTGGGACCCTAGTCTCCTGGGAAGAAGACTGTGGGACCCGAGTCTCCTGGGAGGAAGACACTAGGACCCGAGGCTCGGCGACCAGAGCTTCGTTGACCTGTGGCTCGGCGACCAGAGGCTCGTCGTCCCGAGGCTCGTGGACTGGAGTCTGACTCGGGTCCAGGTCAGACGGGTCCACCTCTACCCCTCTTCTTCCCCCGACCTCCTCTCCTGGCCAAAGAAGAAGCGACAATGGAAGGTGTTGGGCGTGTGTGCATGCTGTCTACCAGCACCCTCCGAAGGTTGTGGGGTGGAGTAACAACACCCCTCCCACGCACCGAGGTAGGAGGCTCGGAGCGCTCTCGACCCAAGCCCACCATATGTCAACACCTGCAACGGGAAAGAGTAAACGAAATTAGTACAACATAAACATAATAAAAAATTAGTGTGTATCATATGTCAACATAAACAAAATAAAAAAATTCGGGGTTTTGTGTCGGGGGTCGAGGGGTCGGGGTGTCAGGGTGTCGTGTCGAGGGTCGAGTGGTCGGGGTGTCGTGGTCGAGGGTCGAGGGGTCGGGGTGTCGTGGTCGGGATGGCAAATCCTCGACCCGTTGACCCTCGACATGACACCTCGACCCCTTGACCCTCGACACGACACCCCGACCCCTCTTCTTCTTCTTCCCCCTTCTACTTATTCTACTTTTC